>NW_007726199.1:345396-345954 GCF_000696425.1 Galeopterus variegatus
CATTTTGAGTTGATTTTAGTATATGGTGAGAGGTATGGGTCTAGTTTCATTCTCCTGCATATGGTTATCCAGTTATCCCAGCACTATTTGCTGAAGAGGCAGTCCCTTCCCCAGGGAATAGGCTTGGTACCTTTGTCAAAGATCAAATGGCCGTAAGTGTGTGGGTTGATTTCTGGACTCTCTATTCTATTCCATTGATCAGTGTGTCTGTTTTTATGGCAGTACCATACTGTTTTTGTTATTATAGCTTTGTAGTATAGTTTAAAGTCAGATAGTGTTATGCCTCCAGCTTTATTTTTTTGGTTCAGCATTGCTTTGGCTATGCGTGGTCTTTTATTATTCCATATAAATATCTGGATAGTTCTTTCCATTTCTGAGAGAAATGTCTTTGGAATTTTGATGGGGATTGCATTGAATTTGTATATTACTTTGGGTAGTATGGACATTTTCACTATGTTGATTCTTCCAATATAAGAGCATGGGATATCTTTCCATCCTCTTATATCCTCTCTAATTTCTCTCAGCAGTGGTTTGTAGTTCTCATTATAGAGATTTTTC
>NW_007726199.1:346452-346694 GCF_000696425.1 Galeopterus variegatus
CATTTTTATTATACTAGTGGGTTTTGATTTTTCTTGGGTTTTTATGGCAGTGGTAGTTATTTTTCAGGAACCAAACCCAGTACTCCCTTGAGGATTTCATGTAAGGGTGGTCGTGTGGTAGTGCACTCCCGCAGTTTTTGTTTGTCTGAGAAATATACTATTTGCCCTTCATTTCGGAAGTATAGCTTTGCAGGGTAGAGTATTCTTGGCTGGCAATCTTTGTCTTTTAGTATTTTGAATAT
>NW_007726199.1:349021-360141 GCF_000696425.1 Galeopterus variegatus
GGGTGTGTGGTCTCTGCTGAGCTTCCACTTCCCATGCAGGACTTCTCCCTGTTCCGTGCGCGCTGGCCCGGGCTGCTGGATCACACAGTGGTGGCCCCACAGAGTGTGTGGTTTCTGTTGAGTCTCCGCCTCCCTAGCTGGATGTCTCCCCACTCTGTGCGCACTAGGCTGGGCTGCTGGATCTCGCAGTGGCGTCCCCGCACTGTGTGTGTTTGCCGAGTCTCCGCCTCTCTAGCCAGACATCTCCCCGCTCTGTGCGCACTGGGCTGGGCTGGGGCATGTCTTCTGCAACCCTCATCTATCAGCCGGGCTTTCAAGACCCTGCTCAGCACCACCTCACCCAGGAAGTCTTCCAGGTTTCTGCTAGGCCCAGACAACCGGTCGCTCTAGGTGCCTTTGTAGCACTGTGTAGATCTTTTTCAGGGCTTATCACCTTCCTCCTGGTATCGCAGTTATTTGTGTACTTGTCTTATCTCCCACACCAGAGCATGAGATCCTCGGGGGAGGAGATCACAGCACATGGTTGACCCTTGAATCCCCCTGGTGCGGACTGACTCCGGTGCCCGCCCGCAGACAGCTCTCCGGCAGGTTCAAGCAAACTCGGAAACACTCCGACCACACTATTCCTAACCAGAAATCGGTTAGGCGTTTTTCCGAACTGGTGGCCGCAGAGATGGTATCTGCCTCCTGGTAACAGGAAGTTTACAGGGGGCCAGAGCCCAGGGTGCGGTGGAGTGACAGTCAGCCTGGCCCGCACTTCCCTGCCCTCCCAACGCTGGCCGGGGACACCCCACGCCACCAGCTCTGCCAGAGAACTGCGGAGGGAGTAGGAGGGGAGGCCGGCCCGCAGGCCCCGGGAAGCCCCATGCTGGGGCAAGCAAGTGGGAAGGCTCAGTGAGGAGCCAAGCCGGGCGAGGATTACAGGCCTGACTGAGCCAGGCCAGAGCCGCCACCACCCAAGAAAATGGAGGCATCCCCGGGGCCGGTGAGTGGCCCCCGTATATCCTTTTTTTAAAAATTCAATTTTATTTACATTTATTTTTGTGGGGTACAGTGTGTTGTTTCAATACATGCATATTTTGCACAATGATTCACTTAGGGTAGATACCATAGTTTTGTCCCCATTAGTTTACCCCTAATCTTTATCTCCACCCCACCCCTCCCAGCCTCTGGTAACTGTTATTCTACTCTCTAGTTTTGTTTTGTTTTTTTTAAACACACAAAGATTAACATCCTTATTGCAAAAAGAACTCTTAAAAATGAATTTGAAAAATCTAAGCAGAAATTTGGTGAAGGACATGAGCAAATAAATCACATACACCAAAGAAACATACATGTTTAATAAGTACATTCTAGGATCTAGTTGCAGGTGGGGGTGGGGCTGGCATGGCCCCATCTCAGGATCCTGGGCATCAGCTGGCTCCACTGCTGGCCTGGATGTACGGTGGCAGGCGTGGGGCTGAGACCCACAGCCCCTATCTCTCAGGACCCCTGGGCAGCCATCAGTTTTGCTCCGTTGCTGGCCTGGATGGCCAAAACTCCATATATCCTGTTGCTATGGTCTAAATATTAGTGTCCCCCAAAATTCATGAGTTGGAACCTAATACCCAATGTGATAGTATTAAGAGGTGGGGCCTTCTGGCAAGTGACTAAGTCATGAGAGCTCTGCCCTGATGAATTAGATTAGTGCCCATATTAAACAGGTTGAAGAGAGCAGCCTTGCCTCCTTCCAGCATGTGAGGACACAGCAACAAGGCAGCACATATGGAGCAGAGAGTGAGCCCTCACTGGACACCAAATCTGTTGGCACCTTGATCTTGGACTTCCCAACCTCCAGAACTGTGGGCAATAAATTTCTACTGTTTATAAATTATCCAGTCTAAGTTATTTTGTTATGGAAGCCCCCAAAGATTAAGAAACCTGTCTTGTTTCTAAATGAATATATAAAGGTTACAGTTTCAAAATGGATATACAATGGATGTACTAGTGGAACAAGAAGGAGGTTGGGCTGAGGATAAGGACAAAGTAATGCCTGGGTTGTAAAGAGACAGCCCTCCCCATTTTTTATCTATTGGTACAGAACCTAATTTAAAAAAAACAACAACAACAAAACAGGGGAGTAGATAGTAGGTATATTTCATTTCAAGAGGAAAAAGAATAAAAAACCAACAAAACAAAACCACTCAATGCTGGTCATGAATTGTGAATGTGAATTGTAAGTTGTAATTATCCTTTGCATAACCTTTAAAAAAAACTGTTAGGCTTAGTTTTTCATTGTTATGAATTTTCATCCCTTTCTGTCTTCATAAATATCTTTATGAGGAGTTGAGTTACTGAAACAGTATCTATTAGCTAGATGCCATTTAAATTTGAAACTCTTGCTCAATAAAGTAATACTGAAAAATTAATTTATTTCTTTTCCTTCTTCTTCTTAATATTGCTGTTCTTGTCGTTGCAGAGCAATATAATAGCAACCACTTGAGTGTTTGTTATCAGGCAGGTACTGTGGTGGGTATATTACATAAATGTTTTCTAATTTTCATAATACTATAAGCTAATCACTACTAATCTCACTTTCCATAAAGAAATTGAAGTTAAGTAACTTGCCCAAATCCTAGTGCTAATATACTGTAGCACAAAGGCTCACAATCAGATGGCTGTGACTCTGAGCCCCATCCTCTGTCTTGCAAGACGATGCCTTGCCCAGCAAAGGATCCAATGGTCATATGAACACAACCACCACCACTCCAATTAAACTTCTTCCCACATGTAAACTTTGGCATGACAAGCTTTTCTATACAACATCCTGCACAAATTACCAACAAAACTCACTGGTAATATATGTGGGAGAAAAGGAGGCAACAATTGATGTTACAAATAATTAGGTAATTCAGCACAAAGTTTTTGATCCAGCATTAATGACTGCAGAGAGATATGTTAGATCTAAGTCTCTAGTGCTGCTTCTGATTGTAAAGAGATAGGTTTTTTTTCAAAGCATCACGTCATTAAATGAGTTATTTCCTGCATTCAACTTCCTTCCTTCAGCAGGATTTAAGCTTGTTGATAAAAAGATGCTGTTTGAGGAGTAGAGTTTAGTATCCACATCCTTTCAGTTAAAACCCAGATTTAGAGTTATTGAGAACAAATGATTGTCATCTCTATAAAACTATAAATTAGATTATTCTTTAAAGTAATTGATTTTAAAAGACCAGCTCTTTAACTCTTTACCACTTCTCTGTAACTACTTTTTAAAAAATATCTGAACTCCAAACAACACCTACAGTGTGGTTGTAAGAGTTTAAATTCCAACCTGAAATATGCCATTAAAGTGCTTTACAAAAAGGAGGCTGGGAAAATTATTCTACTTAAAATGAGTACAAGCATATGTTGTTCTGAATCACAGTTGTTTACAGTGTGGTAGGTCTTTAGAGACAAAAGTAATCTTAATGTGTTAAAACTTCTTTTATCCATGACAAAACTATAATCCAGAGGGGTCAAACACATATCAGGAATAAAATACGGGATATCACTACAGACTCTGCAAACATCAAAAAGTACTGAGGAAATACTACCAACAACTCTACAAACATAAATTTGGCAACTTAGATGAAATGGATCAATTCCTTGAAAAATGCAAATTACTACAACTTATCCAGTATGAAATAAATACTTTGGATAGCCCTATAACTATTAACAAAATTGAATTTGTAATTTTGAAACTTCCAAAAATGAGCTCTCCAAGCCCAGAGAGTTTCACTGGAGAGTTCTACCAAATATCGAAAGAAGAATTAGCACCAATTCTCCACAATTTCTTTCAGAAAATAGAAGAATAAATGCTTCTTAATTTATTTTGTGAAGCTAGCATTACCTTGATATCAAAACCAGACAATGACATTACCAAAAACTATAGACCAATATATTTTAGGAGTACAGATGTGAAAATTTTAGCAAATGCAAGGATACTTCAAGACATTCATGGAAAGATTCATATTATCTTTCAATTCAATTTTTCCATGAGCTTTTTGAAATACCCTAATAGATTCAGCAATATCTAAAAAGATTATACACCATTGCTGAGTGGGATTTATTTCTGGGATGCTAGGTTGCTTTGATATTTAAAAATCAATCAATGTAATCCATTACATAAAAATCAAAAAAGAAAAATCACATAATCATATCAATTGATGAAGGATTTGCCAAATTTTAACACCCTTTTATGACAAAAACTCTCAGATAAATAGGAATAGAGGAAAACTTTTTCTTTTTTTTTTTTTCCTTTTTGTCTTTTTTCGTGACCAGCAACGGGATCACAACCCTCCGTGTCGCGCCCGCACCGCGCTCAACCAGTGAGCGGACCGGTCTCTATATGGGATCCGAACCCCGGGCGGGAGCACCGCTGCACTCCCAAGCGCCGCCCTCTACCGAGTGCGCCACCGGGCCTGCCCAGAGGAAAACTTTTTCAACTTGATAAAGAGCATCTACTTTTTAAAAACCTACGATTACCATTATACTTGAAGGTGAAAGTTTGAATGCCTTCTCCTTAAGATTGGGAGCAAGGCAAAGATCCGATTTTCATCACTCTTATTCAACATAGTGCTACAAGTTCTGGACAATACAGTTATGCTAGAAAAGGATATAAGTGGCATAAAGACCAAAAAGGAAGAAATAAAATTGTCCCTGTTTGTAGATCATGTGATTGTTTATATAGAAAATCCCCAAAAAAACCTACAAAAAGAACTTGATCTACTAAGTAAGTTTAGCAAAGTCGCAGTGTACAGGATACACATTTAAAAACCAATTGGAGGGGAGCACAGAAGATTTTGGGGGCAGTGAAACTACACTGTATGATATTATAATGGTGAATACATGTCATTAAATATTTGTCCGAACCCATAGAATGTGTAACACCAAGAATGAATTCCAATGTAAACTGTGGACTTTAGGTGATAATGATGTATCAAGTTTCATCAATTGTAACAAATGTACCAGTCTGGTTAGGGATGCTGATAATGGAGAAGGCTATGCATGTGTGGGGCTGGGGGTCTTATGGGAAAGTCTGCACCTTCCTCTCAATTTTGCCTTGAATCTAAATCTGTTCTAAAGAAAACAAAGGCTTTAAAAAAATCAGTTGTATTTCTATATACCAGCAATGAACACATGGACACTAAAATGGAAAATATACTATTTACACTCACTCAAAAACTGCAACGTTTAAGAGTAAATCTAATAAAACATGCAGAAGACTTATATGCTGAAAACTACAAAATGCTAATGAAAGAAGTCAAAAAAGATCTAAATAAATGGAGAGACACTGTGTTCACAGATTGGAAAACTGAACATAGTAAATAAGTAGATTTTCCTCAAATTGATATACAGGCTTAATGCAATTTCTATTAAAATCCCAGCAAGAATTTTAGCAGATAGAGACAAAATTATTTGAAAATATAATGAAGGGAGTTGGCCACTTAGCTCAGCTGGTTAGAGCACAGCCTTATAATACCAAGGTCACAGGTTTGGAGCCTCCTTCAGGCCAGCTGCTCACAAAAACAAAAAACCCACAAATGACCCATAAAATATAACAAAAAGACAGAGGAACTAGAAGAGCAACAAAAAAAGAACAAAATTGTTCTCTCTCTCTCTCTCTCTCTATATATATATGTATATATACACACATATATATATGGAAAGGCAAAGAAATTAGAATTAATATAGTTAGAACAATTTTGAAAAAGAATAATAAGTGGGAGGAAACCATGTACACAATTCAAGACCTTTTATAGCTATGGTAATCAAGACTGTGAGTTATCCGCAGGGGAATAGGCATACAGATCAATAGAACAGAATAGAGAACCCAGAAAAAACGCACAGAAATATGCCCGGCTTATTTTTTTTTTTTTTTTTTTTTTTTTTTTTTTTTTTTTTTTTCCCCACACGGGTTTACACCCCCCGTGTTGCCCCCCATTTAAAAGGAAATTGTGGATATAATACACTTTATTATGTCCAAAAGTAAATTTATAAGATGACATAAGGACTTATTTGATTTGATCAAATATCATTTGATGGAATAAACTCATTCTTCATTTTTAAAGAAAATTTATAGAACTAAAAATATAAAATATATCCTTAACATAATAAGGACATCTTTCACAAAACTGAGAAATCAAAAACAATTTAGGCATTTACACTAAAATCAACACAGCAAATTTTTTTTTTTCCTTTTTGTCTTTTTCCGTGTCCGGCAACGGGATCGCAACCCTTGGTGCTGCCCCCGTGCCTCGCTCAGCCAGTGAGCGGGAACCGGTCCGTATGTGGGATCCGAACCCTCGGGCGGGAGCGCCGCCGCGCTTCCCAAGCAGCACACTATCCAGTGCGCCACCGGGCCGGCCCTGCCCGGCTGATTTTTGACAAAAGTTCACTAGCAACTTCATAGAGGAGAGATAGACTTTTCAATAAATGGTACTGGAATAATTAGACATCCACAGGTGGAAAAAAAAGAACCTTGACCTGAGTTAAAAATTAACTCAAAATGGATCATAGACTTAAAGGTAAACTATGAAACTTAAAAAAAAAAAAAAGGAGAAAAAATATTTGGCCTCTAGGGCTAGCAAAGATTTCTTAGACTTGACACCAAAAACACAGTCCATGAAAGGAAAAAACGATACATTTGACTTCTTCAAAATTTACAACTTTTGCTCTCAAAACACTCAGTTAAGAGGATTAAAAAATCAAGGTATAGATTGGGAGAATATATTTGCAAACCACATAGCCAACAAAGGGCTAGCATCTAGAACACATAAAGAACTCTCAAAACTCAATGTAGACAAATGAACAATCCAATTAGAAAATGGACAGAAGTCATGAACTAAAGGGTGGGCTGGTGGCTCACTTGGAACAGCATGGTGCTAAAAACACCAAGGTCAAGGGTTCAGGTCCCCATATTGGCCAGCTGCCAAAAAAAAAAAAAAAAAGTCATGAACTGAATTTTCACTGAAAAGGATAAAAAGATGAAAGCACATGCAAATATACACAATTTTATTAGCCTTTAAGGATGTACAAACTAAAATCAGAATGAAATATCACTGAACACCTATGAAAATGGCTAAAGTAAAAAATAGTGACTACGCCAAATGCTGGTGAGGATGTGAAGAAAGTAGATCACTCAGGTATTGCTGGCTGGAATGTAAAATGGCACAACTACTCTGGAAAGTAGTTTAGCAGTTTTTTAAAAAATTAAATATGCAACTATCATACAATCTAGCAATTATACTCCTGGGCATTTATCTCAGAGAAATGAAACTTTATGTTCACACAAATGCCTATACAAAGCATGTTTATAAAAGCTGTATTTGCATTAGCCAAAACCACATATGCTTCAATGCATGAATGGGTAAACAAACTGTGGAACATCCATACCACGGAATATTACTCAGCAATAAAAAGGAATGAACTATTGAAACACACAGCCACCTAGATGAATATCCAGGGAATTATGCTGAATTAAAAAAAAAATCCAACAGGTTACATACTGTATACTATTTATATAAAATCCCTGATGTGACAAACTTACAGAAATGGGGGACATACTAGTGGTTTCTAGGGGTTAAGGAGGGATGGAAGAGCAAGAGAAGTGGGTGTAGCTGTTAAAGAGCACAACAGAAGGGATCCTTGTGATGATGAGAATGGTCTGTATCTTGACTGTATCAATGTTAATATCCTGGCCATAATATTGTACTACAGTTTTGAAAAATACTGCATTGGGGAAAACTGGGTAAAAGGTACACAAGATCTTTCTATATTCTTTCTCACAACTGCACGTGAATCCACAATTATGTCAAAATAAAAAGTAAAATTTTAAAAAAGAACAATAAGGAAATATAATGAACAACTTTATGACTATAAGTTCAATAACTTAGATGAAATGGCAAATTCTTTGAAAGATATCAGCTACCAAAATTCATTCAAGAGAAATAGCTAACCTGAAGAGTGCTGTATCAATGAAGGAAATTAAAATTTGTGCTGTAAAATCTTCTAAAAAAGAAAAGTCCAAGTCCAGAAGGCTTTACTGGTGAAGTCTACTGAAAATTTATGGGAAAAAAAATACCATTTCTACACAAACTCAAAATAAAATGAAGATGAAGGCATACTTTTTACCTCATTCTAAAATGAAAAATTACCCCAAAACCAAAACTGGATAGAGACATTACAAGAAAACTATAGACCAGTATCCTGTATCCTTCATGAAATAGATGTAAAATTCTGTACAAAATTTTAGCAAGTTGAATTTGAACAATATATAAAAAATATACAATAAACAGCAGGATTAATCCTAGGAATTCAGGATTTATTTAACATTCAAAAATCAATGTATTTCAATATATTAATAAACTAAAAAAGATAAACTATATGACCATCTCAATTGATACAGAAAATGCATTAGACAAAATCCAACACATTCATGATATTAAAAAAAAAAATTTCTTAGCCAAGTTGGAATAGAAGGTAATTTCCTTATCCTGACATAGGACATCTACAAAAACCTACAGCAAATATCATACTTAATTATGAAAGACTGAATGCTTTTCCCTTAAAAAGACAAAGATGTCTGTTCTTATCACATCTATTCAACATTATACTTGTGATTCTAACTAGTGCAATCAAGCAAGAAAAGTAACTGAAAGGCATCCAGGTTAAAAAAGAAGTAAAGGGGCCGGCCCGGTGGCGCACTGCTACAGTGCGCCGCTTGGGAAGCGTGGTGGCGCTCCCGCCAAGGGTTCGGATCCCACATACAGACCGGTTCCCGCTCACTGGCTGAGCGAGGTGTGGGTGCAACACCGAGGGTTGCGATCCGTTGCCGGACACGAAAAAAGACAAAAAAAAAAAAAAGAAGTAAAACAATTTTTATCCGCAGATGGCATAATCATCTATGAAGAAAATCCAATGAAATCTACAAAACAAACCCTACTAGCACTAATAAGTGAGTTTATCAAAGTAGCAAGATAGAACATAAACAAATAGTTGTTTTATTTTTATATACTAGCAATGAAAAATTAAAGTTAAACATTAAAATTTTTAAATACCATTTAGGTAGTATTAAAAATATAAATACTTAGGGATAAATCTGGCAAAAGGTGTGAAAGTTCAAAACACTGAAAACTATAAAACATTGCTAGACATATATCTTGTTCATGGGGCAAAAGACTCATTATTATGATGCCAATTCTTCCCAAATTGACCTATTGATTTAATACAATTTAAATAAAAATTCTGGCATACTTATGGTAGAACTTGATGAGCTAGTTCTAAAATTCATATGGCAATGCAAAGGACCTAGAATAGCCAAAACAAGTTTGAAAAAAGTGAACAAATTTGGAGGGCTAACAGTACCTGATTTCAAGACTTATGGTAAAGCTATAATATTCAAAAGTGATATTATCATGTAGATAGAAAAAAGATCAGTGGAACAAAATATAGTCTAGACATACAGAGACAACTGATTTTTGACAAGTTACATACTCAGTTCAGTTGAAAGAGGATAGTCTTTTCAACAAATGATGTTAGAACAATTGGATACCAATATTTCAAAAAGATAGAGAAAGAAAAGACTTTAATCCATGTCTTATACCACTGTATGCAAACTTAACTCAGAATGTATTAAAGATCTAAATTTAAGACCTCAAACTATAGAAGTTCTAGAAGAAAACATGCAACTAAATCTTTGTGACTTTGAGTTAGGCAAAGAGTTCTTGAATACAACACTGAATCCACAATGCTGTAAAAACCTGATAAATTACACTTCGCCAAAATTTAAATCTTCTCTTAAGGTCTCCAAAAGACAGTGAAAAGGTAAACCACAGACTTGAAGAAAATATTTGCAAATCACATATCTGATCAAAGACTTTTATCCAAAATACAAAATGAGCTCTCAAAATTCAATAATGAGAAAATACAGGGGTTCGGATCCCTTTACCGGCCAGCCACCACCCCCCAACCAAAAAACAACAAAAGCAGAAAAAAACAGAAAGAAAACAAATGACACATTAAAAATTAGCAAAGTATTTGAACGTGCATTTCACAAAATTGCAAATAAGCATATGAAAAGATGCTCATTATTATTAGACAATAGGGTAAATCAAAGTAAATCCCAATGAGATACCTCCACACATATCAATTAAAATGATTAAAATTAAAAAGGCTGACCATACCAAAAGTTGCAAGTGTATGGTGGAGCTAGAACTCTCATATGCTGCTGGTGGGAATATAAAATAATATAACCTCTTTGGGAGAACAGTTTGCAGTTTCTTTAAAAGTTATACATATGCCAACCATATGCTCCAGCCATTTCATTCCTAGATATTTCCCATGAGAAAAGAAAGTATATGTCTATACAAACAGTTACACATAAATGTTTTAGTAGTTTGATTTATATAGCCCCAAATTGGAAACAACCCAAGAGTCTTTCAACAGGAGAACAGATAAACAAATCAGGGTATATCTATACAATGGAATCCTACTCAACTATATAGTGGAATGAACTATTGATATACACAACAATGTGGATGTATCTTAAGATAATCATGAGGAATGAAAAAGACAGATAAAAAAAGATACTGTACGATTTCATTTATATGAAACTCCAGCAAATGCAAACTAATCTATAGTGACAGAATGTGGACCAGTAACCACTGGTTAGAGATAGGAGAAGTGGGAATGAGGGACTACGTGGTTATGGTTTCATGGGTGTATACATATATCAAAATCTATCAATTGGTACACTTTAAATACATCCAGTTAATGTCAATTATAACACAGAAAGGCAGGGGCAGGCCCGGTGGCGCACTGGATAGTGCGCCGCTTGGGAAGCGCGGCAGCGCTCCCGTCCGAGGGTTCGGATCCCACGTACAGACCGGCTCCCGCTCACTGGCTGAGCGAGGCGCGGGAGCAACGCGGAGGCTTGCGATCCCGTCGCCGGTCCCCGGTCCGGTACGGGGGCAACACTGAGGGTTGCGATCCGTTGCCAGACACGGAAAAAAGACAAAAGACAAAAAAAAAGGCTTTTTTTTTTAAAAAAAAAAAACTTTTTTTTTTTTTTTTTTTTTTTTTTTTTTTTTTTTTTTTTTTTT
>NW_007726199.1:360345-390685 GCF_000696425.1 Galeopterus variegatus
AAAAAAAAAAAAAAAAAAAAAAAAACACAGAAAGGCTATTTTTTTTAAAAAAAAAAAGAATGGGTGCATGACCCAATTCTAGCCAATGATAATCAGAAAAGGTTGCTGAAGGCTTCTGGGAAAGTTCTTTGATCTCAAAAATGAGCCATAAAGATCTGGCTGGTTAGCTCAGTTTTTAGGGCACAGTGTTACAACACCAAGGTCAAGGATTCGGGTCCCCTTACTGGCCAGCTGCCAAGAAATAAAAATGAGTCATAAGACTCTCTCTTTCTCTGTTTCTTTATCTCTCTCTGTCTCAATGTGAAAAAGAAAGTATGCTGACCATAGTATAGCTGGAAATCATCTTCTGACTAAGAGGAAAACTAACACAGAGTCAAAAAGTAGAAACAAATGCCTCTGAGAGAAACAGAACCAAAATTGTAATTGCATTGAATTTGAAATCCTCTTTCTCTATGGATTTTCAGTGATGTGACCTAATAATATTCCACAATGGTTGAATCATTTTGAGTCAGGATTCTATAACTTGCAGTGAAAATCATCCTAACAAAGATAAATATATTCTCATTTGAGAACCGTATTAACAATTTATTACATGCCATTGGAATGGAACTCTATTCCTAGTATTTAAATTACTTTAAAAAATGCAGTAAAAAGCTGACCTGTATATCTACTGAAAAAACTATCAGTAAAACTGATATGTATATCTATGCATATCTACCGTGTGTGTAAGCCTTATAAGTGCTATGATACAGGGGATCTCAGCTGTTTATGCTCTTTCTTCATCCCTCTTCCTTCTTTTAATAACAGCACCCCAATTCTCTTTTAGCAAACCACTGATCTAGCACTCTTAATTCATGTCTTTCAGATGAGACAGACCCTCCTTGTCACTAAGAGTAGATCCATGATTCAAAGGGCATTGTGAAAAGATGGGCAACTGAGCCCAGGTCCCTAAAATTCCCCTTCCAGCCCCCTCTCAACTACTCCAAACAAGAGAAAAGTTGGAGTAGGTAAGCAGGGGCACCTGAAAGGTGCACTTAAGGTCATTAGCTCCAGGATCTCTGAAATGAAAGAGACACTCTCACTCTTCTCTGTTTTGAGTGCCATGGAGAGGTCCAAAACAAAGGTCTGGATTTTATGGCTCCCAGTGAAAGTTAGACCAAGAAAACCTATGAACTCCTTTTAAAAAGAGCCACACATGCTTGTTTATGTGTATTCTTGCAAAGATTGGCCTAATCCACCTGTTGACAGGTAATATAGAGGAGAGCTTTACCCATGAGATGATTTGCTCCTAGTCCCTGAGGCTAAGGCAAGAGTATTTACTTGTACCTAGGGAGATCTGGGAGAAGAGAGACTTTCTTCCAAAGCTTCAGCTGGGTGTTGACAGACTGTCATTTGGTTCACTGCCAGCCCACAAGAGCAAAAACTTTCCTCCTGGCAGGTTTGCCACCGCATAAAAGACCCTAACTACTTGGTCTGTAATTATAGGTCAGTATATACAGAGCCTGAGGTCTGAACAGGAAATGGAAAATAACAACTTGCCCTAGTAGTACCAGCAAGCCAGAGAGGAAAACAAAGATAAACACTTCAAACAGGTGTTTCATTGAAATAGAACTTTTGGAAGAGTCAGATGAAAACTTTTTAAAAATGTAATAAATTCACTCAAGAAGATATAATTAAAGGTTAAGAGCTTAACAGTTAAATAAATGATAGATGCTACAACTAAAGAAAAATTATTTTAAAAATATGTAATAACTTCACGTGTTTTTGACAGTATGTCCCTCCTGACTAAAATAACCAAAATAAAATAACTGATGGAAATAACTGAAATGCTGAATAACTTATTTTAAAAGTTAACATGTTGCTTAGCTGGCAAGACAGCCAGGAACTTATTTATTTCCAAAACCGAAGACTGGAAAGAAATAACTGAGAAACTGACTGTCTTAGCCTGTTTTGTGTTGCTATAGCTGAATACTACAGACTGGCTAACTTATACAGAAAGAAATTTATTTCTCACAGTCTGGAGGCTGGGAAGTCTAATATCAAAATGCTGGCATCTGGTGAGGGACTGCTTACTGTGTCATCCCATGGCAGAATGTGGAAGGGCAAAAGAGCACTCATATGGGAGCAGGGAAGGGGCAGAACTGATCCTTTTTATCAGGAACCCACTCCCATAATAACGGCATTAATGGAAGAGACCTCATGAAAAAAATCACCTTTTAAAGTGATTTAACCACCTCTCAACACTGTTGCATTGGGGATTAAGTTTCCGACACATGAACTTTTGGGAACACATTCAAACCACAGTTTTGCCTATCTAGGCCTTGTCACTGGGTAGAAAGAGAAGAAATTCTCACCTGTGAATTAATAACCACTCAAACTATATATAGTGATCAAAAGCATTTAAGTAAAAAATTTAATTTAAAGTGTTCCAAAGCTAATAGTAAACCTACAGTATAGGCAAAATAAACACAAATATTCTTCAGAGTACTCAATTTCAACCCAAGCTTCAAAGAATTTCCAAAGATAAAGTTTCAAAAAATTTAAGCAATTTATTATTTATAACTGAGTCAATGTACTAAACAGCATAGGAAATGTAGCTGGAAAGAGAATTGGTGAACTAGAAGATAAACCTAAAGAAATTATCCAGAATGCAATCCAAAGAGATAATGATATAAGAGATGTTAAGAGACACAGAGGTTTGAGTAAGAAGGTCTAACATATACCTGATTTAAATTCCAGGAAAAAAGACTAGAGAAAATGGAGGAGAGAAAATATTGCAAAAGATAAAGAACTGGAAAATTTCCAGAACTGTTGGAAGATATCAAATCTTGATATCCATGTGGCCATATAAAACCCAACAAAATCCAAGTAGGGCATGGAAAAGTAGAACATGTCTAGATACGTCACAAAAAAAAAAACTGTAAAGAAAAAAATTAGAAAAGCAGCAATTAGGTTGATCCAGGCTAACTTCATAACAGCAACAATGAAAACTAGAGAACTGAGTGAAATCTTTAATAGGTAATGAAAAAATAACTCCTGGGCCGGCCCGGTGGCGCACTGCTACAGTGCGCCACTTGGGAGCGCGGTGGCACTCCTGCTGAGGGTTCGGATCCCACATACAGACCGGTTCCCACTCACTGGCTGAGCGAGGTGTGGGCGCAGCACCGAGGGTTGCGATTCCGTTGCCGGTCCCGGTCCGGTACGGGCGCGACACTGAGGGTTGCGATCCATTGCCGGACACGAAAAAAGACAAAAGGGGGAAAAAAAATAACTCCTAATGTAGAATTACACATTCAGTGGATCAGTCTCTTAAGAACAATAACAACATATAGATAATTAAAACCAAATGATACTAAAGGAAATTCTAAAGTATAAGATTTGCTATTTGAATATGCCCAGATTGCACTATTTAAAAAAGAAATGATTTGAATTGACAGTATTACTAACTTAGATATAATTGTACCTTATTCTAGAGGTTGAAGGACTGGTTTTGTTATTTTATATAATGACATTTGAGCAGAGACCTGAAGGAAGTGAACTATGTGCATTGTAGGGGAAGGGTGTTCCAAGTACAGAAAACAGCATGTGCATGGGCTTCAGGACAGTGGAGAGGAGGCAGTATGCTTGGTGTGTTCGAGGAGCATCAGGAGACCTTCTCTGGAACAGAGAGTAACCAGCAGGACGGTAAGAGATGAAATCAGAAGCAACTTTGATTTTGACTTTGGTAATTGCATTGAATGACTGAGAAAGCCATTGGAGGATTTTGACTTGAGAAGTGACTTGATCTTACCAGGTGAGATGCTTTAGAAATAATTTAGGTTCAAATTACCAAAAGTTATTCTTCCATGGACTTAAGTAATCTGGTCTGTTTGTAGCCTTCTGCTGATCCAGTTTGATATAAGCATGGAATTTAAGAGGGAGTAGATAGCACACATGTCTTCCCCATTTATAATTCTCATCTAAGCTGCTTTCAAAAGGAGTGGGATTGCTGAGTGTCTAAGGTAATACTCTGAGAGGAGGCCTACAATTTGTGTTCTCCAGCTCTTCTGCCACGTGGTGATGTACCCAGGCATTACTTCATTCTATGTTTCAGAGCCTCCTTCTGTCCTTGTCAGCTACAGAATGAGCCTGCATGTACCAAGACACAATGACTGCCCAAACGCTTGTTTTTATAATAGTTAGTTTTGGATTTGCATTCTGTTCTGGATGCCCTGCATTTGTCCTTCAGATCCACTTTCCACCCCACTCGATCCTGCTTTGTGCTTCTGGCTTCCATTTGAGTCCTATTAATGGGAAACACTGGAGATATAAATGGTGGGGAGAGAGATTGGGTAATACTGGCTCCCTTCCTGCCATGGGGTGAGTTGTCAGTGATGGGTTTCTTTACTGAAATGCCCAGCTCCTTTCTTAATTCCTTCTCCTACAAGTTCTTTCTCGGTTCCAACAACAATTCTCTCTACTTGCTTTTTCAGACCTAGGGCTAATTAAGTCTCCCTGTTCTTGTTTGTCCTGGGGTAACCTCTGCCAGGTTTCCCTTAAATCTCCACACACCCCTATAAATAATCCCTTCCTTAAATCTCCTTCATTATTCTCCTGAAGGTGCCATCTGTTTTGTGTCCATTCTGATACACAGAGTAAGTTCAACCAATTATATTTACCAATGTTGCCTTTTTTTATATGCTTTACTTTTAAATTTATTTTATGACATTATATTTTAAATGTGGACTCAATAAATATTTATTCAATACATTACAATTCACTACAATGAGCTAAGTGCAATGCCCTAGCTACTAGAGAATCAAATAAGAGGATCTTTGGCAACTTTAGTGTTCAGAAAAGACTCCCTTGAAAAGATGACATTTGAGCAGAGCCCTAACAAGTACGCAGGACTTGGCCACCGCACAGTCAGGGCAGCCCCTTTCCACTCAGGAATTTTGGGTCTCACTGTGCTACAGCCTCAGGACCATCTGGGTTAGCTGCTCACACAGCCTTACCCCAAAATTTCTTCAGGGCTCCCCTACCTCAGCAGATGTAAGGACATCTACCTAATACTGCCAATTTCTCCAACATTCTCACAGTTCCCCTTAACACCAGCCTCCTCCATCAGGGAAGAGGTAAATCTGCTACCCAGGCCATTTTCTGTTTGCAAAGAAAGCCCCCTCCTGCACTTGAGTGCCGAGACTGGTGTTAGGAACAGTTCTCCTCACAAGAAAACCTCATCCAAATGGTTCCAGAGTAGTACTAATAAATATAGATTCCTCAGATTATGGCTAACATTTGTTGGACTTTTACTTCTAAGTACATTACATAGATTTAATCCTCTTGAAACAGCCCCATTTTAAGTTAAGGAAAGTGAGTTCTTATTTCTACTCTATTATTAGGGACTCTGGGGAAATTACAAGCTTCTCTGACCTCAGTTTCCTCATCTGGGAAATGGGAATAACAGAATTGTTATAAAGACTTAAAAGATATAATGCAGGTATAACTCCCAGCACTCAGTTGGTGACAGTAAGTGCAAGGTGAATGTTTAGCTTAGAAATTTAGAGAGGTATTGACAAGCATCTTTAAATATTTGAAGGACTATCTTATAAATAAGTGAGTGAAGTTATTTTTTTTACTCTACAGAACAGAATTGGAAACAATAGCACAAGTTATAAAGAAACAGATTTGGTCTCAATAGGAAAAGAATCTTCACAGTAACCTCCTCAATAATGGAAAAGATCAATTTATGACATGGTGAACTCTTAAGTCAGTCACTGGAATTATTCACTGGCCCTGGGATACTGTACAAGGAACTCCTGCTTTGGGTATGAAGTTGAATTTCAAGGTCTTTAAATTTCCTTCATAATTCAAAAAATTGGCTTCCAGAAGACAAATTAGTAACTTCAGAGTTAAAATATCTCCTTCCAAAAGAAAATATTGGTCTCATGGAAAAAAAAAAGTTTTCAGAAAGAATAGCTATATAATTTACTATAAGGGAAACACATGTAATTTTTCTCTAGTCTACAAAATTAAACATTTCTCGAATGTTTACTGCCTAAGGAAGAATCATAATAGGGTAGAAATATTTTCTCATGTATGTACACACACACACACACACACACACACACACACACACACACATGCACAAAAGTGTAGCTGTTAAGGCTTTGTAAGTTCTGTTAAAACAATTTCTTTACATTCAATGAGTGTAATTTTAAGGCACAATGGATACAAAGTTTTAAAAAACTGTTAAAACAGCTAAATAGTCAACAGATAAACACATTGCTTGATTTGCACTTCAACAAGTTCTGACAATACTCTCCTTAAAAGTCTTGCTGCCAATATGATGAATGGAGCTCTACTATAACAGATAAAATTATTACAGTGAGTTTTTTCAGATTTCTATAAAAGCTTGTCAGGAGATATATGTATGCAAAAGCATATTTATCCTATTAAAGAGACATGTACAAGCATCAGACCATCACTCATGAACAGATTTGACAGCCAGATATAGAACCTTTCAGGAAACAGAAGGCCCCTCTATAAAAACAAGTAATTGGCGGCTATCTCAATGGGATGCCCATTAGACGGTCTGATTTGACTCAAAACAAATTTGTCGGCTTCTGGTTTACTGGGGACAGAGGATTTCCTGGACGAGGGACTATCTGTGCTAAAACTAAAACAGTCCCAGGAAAACTGGGATAAGTTGGTCATCTAGCCCTGTGTCCTCATGCAAATTAGTAAAAGATATCTCTCTGTTATGAGCTGATTGTGTCCCCCCAAAAAATTCACGTGTTGAAATCCCAACTCCAACAGAATGTACCTCTCATTGTCCAAATCTTCCTCCTACCTTTGATGGTACCTCAGTAGTCTCTACCTGTATTTGGAGATAGTTTCCTTAAAGAGGTAATTAAGTTAAAATGAGGTCATCAGGATAGTTCCTAATCTGACTGGTGTCATTATAAAAAGAGGAGATTCAGACGCAGACATACACAGAAGGACAATCATGTGAAGACATGGAGAGGAAGGCCATCTGCAAGCCAAGGAGAGAGGCCTCTGAAGAAATCAACCCTGCTGACATCTTGTCCTTGACCTTCTAGCTTACAGAACTGTGAGAAAATAAATTTCTGTTTATGCCAACCAGTCTGAAGTATTTTTTTATAGCAGCCCTAACAAACTAACACACTCTCTGCTGTGGTTTGAGTGTACCCCCAAGTTCATGTTGGAACTTAACCCCCAAAGTGGTAGTGGAAGGTGGGGCCTTTAAGAGGTGATTGAATTGTGAGAACTGTGCTCTTCTGAAAAGGTTGATCCATTCATGGAGTAATGGGTGTGGTTCTGATGGCTTTAAGTAGAGAAAGTGAAAAGACTAGCTCTCCTGCTCAGCCCATTCTCACCATGTGACACGCTGGTTGCCACGGGACCCCATGGAGAGTTCCAACCCAAATAAGGTGCTCACTAGATGTGCCTCCTCGACCTTGGACTTCCCAGCCTCCAAAACTGTAAGAAATAAACTTAATTTCCTTATAAATTACCCAATTTCAGGTATTCTGTTATAAGCAACAAAAACAGACTGATATACTCTCTAATAGTTATTCTTAATTTTGGCTTAGTGCATTTCAGCTGATGATTAGAGCATAATCTTCTCTTTCTCAGAGCTTCTTGTCTCTTTCCTTACTTTCACACAGGAAGATGTGAGCCTCCCCCTTCTCCTAGATTATGACCTCCACACATCCACTTCTCCTCTCTTCTGGCTCCTTGTTCCTTCATTAATCTTTCTCTTATTAACTCTATTAACTCATTAAACTATATCCCCACCTTTTCCAACTTCCTTTAACACTGGCATTCCAAAAATGTTAGTCAATAAATGAAGAACCAAACTTCTCTTTCCTTCCTTCTTCTGACTCCAAACTCTTGGTGGCATTCTTTTGCATTTACTGTCCTCCCTTCCCCATTTCCCACTCACTTGTCTGCCCCCATAACCAGGTTCTTGGCTCTCATCATTATATTGAAGCTAACCTAAGAAGTAACACAGCTACTGCTATCAGTGCCATATGAGAATTAATAAAGTTCCCTTTTCTTCTGAGCAAAGTGAGCAGGATGAGCAGAGCGTGGACTGGTTTCTGTGCTTAGCTGGACAGCCATCCCCTGTGGCCATGCTTAGGATTTCATAATTACCAAATGCAACTGTCTTTTCTCATCCTCACCTTTAAGGAACTGTCTGCAGTATCTGACACTGTTGAGCACTCTCTGATCTTTGAAACTCTTCTCTGTTTGTCCAAGCCTTCCTCCTACCCTTGATGGCACCTCAGGAGCAGGAGTCTTTAAGCATCTCTCTCTCACGTCAACTGCAGAAATATAGTCTCTCTCTCTCTCTCTCTCTCTTTTTTTTTTTTTTTTTTTGCTGAATGCTGTAAACAGTATAACTCTTTATGATTATTTTTAAGGGGTTCCTTCTGAGGGATATGCCATTTGCCTGTGCTTTGTGGAAAACTGAGTATTTATGTATTTAAAGCATCCTTAATTATTGGATGCAATTTTTTTTAACATTGACTTAGTCCTTTGAGTACCAACGTCAGACACGTCTCTATGCCCCTTTGTTTCATAGCCACCAAAAACTGGAATTGAAAACAAAATCAAGAACCTGATCTTAGTTGTAGGTTTTGGGGGGTTTTGTTTGTTTGTTTAGAAATTATATTTAATTATGGAATTGAAGTAGTGGGAGTGGAGAAGGAACAAAGAAATCTGTAACTGGTTATGATCAATTAGTTTTAAATACCACTGCACTCAGACCTGCCAAGAAATAAATTCATTCATCAAGTCTCTGTCATTGGCCCTCTTCTCTCCTAATTCTCTGGTCACTAATGTTTTAGAAACATTCTCACGACAACTACAGCATCTTTGCAGTTATCTCTTGATTTACATCTCCAACCCTATGTCTCTCTGAGCATCAGACTTGAATTTCCAATTACGCATTAGTCATTGCCACGTGGACATCTCACTGAGCCTATCATACTTAACATTTCTAAAATTGAATGCAGCATATTCCCACAGATTCTTTCTCAGTTATAGTGTTACTGTTTTCATCATCCAGACTAGGAAACTCAGAGCTGTTTTATGAGTCTTCCTCTACCTCAAACTGTGTGAACAATCTGTAACTGAACTCAAGTCTATTTTGAGTTTAGTGAGGTCTTTCCATTCATCTTGGCTCCCGTAGCTGAGAGCTGTGACTTGTGTTTTTAAGCATGCTGAGGTGGCTTCATGACCCAAAGCAAGTTGTACCCTTTACAGAGATGTACCCTTTTCACTCCCACTGTGTTCTCAACATGGGCCTTACAGTTTGCAAGGCTCAGGTGTAAGAGTCCATATTTGTGAATCCCTTTCACATACTGTGTAATTTTTCATTGTCACTGTACACACTACACAAATCTCAACATTAGAATTATCAGCACAGCAGCATTTCCAACATTCAGCTTCATGAGAAGGGAAATTCGTGTGATTTCAAAGATTTGGTGACAAACACAACCCAACCTGTCTTTTTCACATTATTAATGCCTGAAATTCCACTTTTAGGGTTTTTTGTTTTTGTTTTTGTTTTTAAGCTTGGTAACGGCAAATACTTCCTCACATCTTAGGGTGGATGAATTTGTAACAAACTTTCCTGAAAGGAGGTTTGTATAGTGTGCAGAGAAAATGTTGGGCAACAAAGCAGGAACACAGGAAGGCTAACCAGTGAGCCAAAAAAGAGTTAGGTGGGGACTTCTATAGTTTTGTCTGCTGTAGTGCATTGAATTGTGTCTCCAATAAAGCTATGTTCAAGTCCTAACTCCAGGTACCTGTGAACATGGTGTTTCCAAATAAGGTCTTTGCAAATGTAATCAAGGTAAGATGAGGTCATACTGGCTTAGAATGGGCTCTAAATCCAATGACTGGTGTCTTGATAAGAAAAAAGAGAGGGAGACTTGGATACAGAAATACAGAGGAGATACAGAGAAGAAGGCCATTTGACAATGGAGGCACAGATTGGAGTGATGCAGCCTAGCCAAGGAATGCTAAGGACTGCTGGAGCCACCAGAAGTTAGGAAGAAGCAAAGGATTACTCTCTAGAGGCTTCAGAGGGAGCATGGCATTGATTGCATCTTGATTTCAGACCTCTAGCCACCAGAACTGTGACAAAATAAATTCCTGTTGTCTTAAGCCATCCAGTTGGTGGTAATTTGTAATAGCAGTCCTAAGAAACAATACTCCTGTGTAACACACCACACTCAATTTTAAGTTCATTCTATGGGATCATTTTGAATTTGAAACCGAATTTAATAATTTTCACTAATGAACACTATTTTTGTTCCCCAGATATGAGTAAGTCTCATTGGTTCTACTCTTGTAACAATACTATCTACCCATCATTTGGCAATAGGGCTGCCACTCTGCTCCCACCCCCACCCACAGAATGAAGCGTGTGCATGCTCACACCCACCCCATAGAAGGAAGAAAACACTCTTTACACTTTTTTTTTCATGGGAGCTTGCAGACTTTATACTCTTGTCAGCAGCAAAAATCATTGTATATAAACTGTATATCAAACTACTAAAATATAATAATGGCATAATTTCTAATAACGTCCCATAAATAATAGCACAGACTTTCTAAAAAGTCATTGTCTTAGATCTCTATGAATCCTCAAAATTCCAGCTGTTCAAACTGCCTCTGGGAGATCATGAAATAGCTTGACAGTCCCAAGGTCACCGCAGAGGCTCACCTCATACCTAATCAAACGGATCTCTGTTCCTTTGCCAAACACTCCACCAAGAAGCCTCTTATAACCTCATCGGGGAGGGGGATGGGGAATGGGCATGAAAGTACTAGGGCAAACGTCATGCGCAATCTAAACGCCAGAGCAACACTGCCTAGGGATTATCTGACTACTGATGTTTTAAAGTTAAGTTTACAATTGTCACTGAACTCAGTAGCGAAACAATGATCTCTAAAATATCTATTTCAGCTCAAAATTTCTTACTTGGGAAACTAATCCAATCCAGAGTATCCCCAGCCTGTGCCTACTACAGTGCCCAGCACGTAAAGAAGCTCAAATGACAGGGAATGGTGGTCACTAGGAGGTCTGTCTGCTGGAGCTAGCATCAGCCTCTCCAGAAAAAAATAGAAAATTCCCTTCTGCCAGATCAATATTTATGAGCTGTAAACCAAAACCATCGCTACCACCATCACTATAATTCTATCCACAGTAACTATCATAAAGGCCTGACAAATGCCCTGTAGATGGAAGTTCTGAATAACTGCTGTTAAGACCTCACCAAAACCCAGTAGATGTTCATAGTTCACCAGATAGAAGTCAGTTATGACATCAAAATTCCAGTTTAATCTGTGAGGAGATGTGAGTGTAACTGAGACACACTTAAATGGAATATACACATGAGTTTTATTTTTATATCTGGCATGCTTGGACCCATGCCGACCCCTCAGCCCCTCCAGCTGCTCGGGCCTGTCCTTAGGGGCTCTGGACCTCCGAGTCTGACAGCAGCTCAGCCACCGCCTTCGCGCCGCCTGCTTTCCAGACAATTCGGCCCAGCCCCAGGCGCTTCCTGGGGGCGTCCCCACCCGCTCCAGCCCTCGAGGCTTCGGGAGCTCCAGGCCAGGAAGCGCGAGCCCCGCAAGGGACCCCGAGGTCCAGGCCGCCTAACGCGTGCCCCTCGCCCAGCGCCCCGAAGCGACCCCGAGGGGCGGGAACCGAGCTGGGTCGCGGACCGGGCCGGGGGCGCGGGGCGCCTCCAGAAGTGTGGGCTTCCCCCACCTCCGGCGGCGACCCCACCTCCCGCCCCCGCTGCGTGCGCGCCTGTGTCCGTCTGTCTGTCTTCTCTTTCGACGTCAGTGGGAATTTCCAGCCAGGAAGTGAGAGAGTGAGCGAGAGAGAACGAGAGAGAAGTGCACCAGCGAGCCGGGGCAGGAAGAGGAGGTTTCGCCACAGGAGCGGCCTGGCAACGCGCTGACAGCTTCCCCTGCCCTTCCCGTCGGTCGGGCCTCCCGCCGCCGCCCTCGGCCTGCACGCCGCCGCCGGCCCCGCTCCGAGAGCGCGGCGCAGCCCAGGCCGGAGTCGCCGCGGCCAGCAGCCCGCAGGCCTGCGCCACCCCGGACCACGGGCGCAGGGAGGCCGAAGGCGGACTCGCCAGCAGGGTAAGCCAAGCTCGGCAAGTGGGGGCCACGCTGGGGACGGCTGGCCCGAGTCCCGCCACCCACCCGCCCTGCACCCCTTCCAGCCCCACTCGGACTTCCTCATTCCTGCGCTAACCGGTGGTCTAGACCGTGGGAGGAGGTTGACAGTACAGTAGTCGAGAGGCACATGGGATCGGCGACAGGGGACAAGGCACATCCGCACTTCGCAGGCGCTGGTCGGCCGAAGGGCCGCGGCCTCCCAGGCAGTCATTTCTCTTCACGTCTCTTAGCTGGACGGGAACAGGAACCAAAGGGGGACTCTTGCAAACTTTTTAAAAAATCCCTACCCCTACCCCTTGCTGCGGGGTGGCAAGAGGGTTTAGGTGCGCTACGGCGCGGAGGAGGGGAAGGTGGTTGGTGCAGTGCAGAACCAGATTTCACCTAAGGGCGTTCCATGAAATGAAAGCAGAAGTGCTTGGCAGTCCTCCTGGCTGGGAAAATCCTCTCCAACTCCCCAAAACTACATAGGAGAGCCCACCCCTTCATCTCCTACTTATAGAAGAAGCCCTCACCCCCCCCTCCACACACACACACACGCACACGCCCCCTCCCCCCCCCCACCTACTTCTCAACTGGGACATAACATTCACCTGCTATCGGACCTGTCCAGTAATTTTTTTAAAAAGTAAGGAGGGTCTGATACTGATCCTCTAGGGCCTGGCATTCGAGAGAGAAAAGAAATTACCTACTTACAGCACTTTTTAGACACTCGATTATGTAAAACTCTTGGACAATTGGCAACATGCATTGTGCATGACCTCTAAAGCAAAAATAATGATATGAAGAAAGCCTATGCTAAATAAGTTTTCCTATGGTCTTTTAAAATAGACACCGAGGAAGATTTTTGCCCTGATTTATTGGCCTATCCTGAAACTTAAATGGGACTTAATGATAAAGAATTTGATTATCGAGATTTAAGACATTTTCATGGACTTTAAGTAGAGGTTTTCAACATTGCAGGTTATGGAAATAACCATATTTAACTCAAATATTTTGTTATAAAGCTCATAATATGAGGAAATCGTTATGGTAGTACTACTAAAACATTTAATAGCCCTGGTATCAAAATATTCTTCTACGATCTTTGATAAATACTGAAGCTTGGGATCAAGATGTTCAGTAATTATTTTTCTAGCAGAATTCCTTAACTGAATATTCTTGAGTAGTTTAAACAGCATTAGTGTTTGTTAAAACTTTAAAAGGGAAACTTGATTAAATGAAGCCCTTAGCTGAAGTGTTTTCGTGATTTTAATATTGTGCTTTCTAGAGATGCAGTAAAGAAATTATGTAAATAATTTAAAGGTAAGTACTATTTTGAGGTTATGAACTTGGGAAGACAGGAAATAAGACATTTGTTTCCTGTAGCATTTTACATTTATCATGTAATTGAATTGCTAAAATGAAAAGAATATATATAATGAATGGAAACGAGATCTCCTGAAATTGTTTATCCATATTGATAGACCTGCAACTCCTACGTGTCCTCCCCTGATTGTTTAGAAAAAATGTCTTCCTGGGCTTCAGCCTACTGGACAAACTTGAACACAATGGGAGACTCATTATATGTACATTTAATGTTGAAACTAATATACTGCTTGCTGTGAAAAGTAAACCACTTCTAAGCTATTTGAAAGACTAAAGAAAAGCGTATAAGCCTATTGTTGGTGGCGATTTGAAAATCTATTATCTTTGTTTTGAAATTTCAATTTTACGTTCTTTAGTTGGCACTCACTTAGGCTGAGTAAATGCCCGTTTTTCAAGCCCAGTTAGTAAATACTGGAGTATACATACAAAAATAGTCGTTCCCCTTTGTAAGCACTGCTTTGATCTTTGTACTTCCTTTTTACAAGTACTTCTACCTCTTAAACAAGATCATCTGTGATGACTGAGTTGTAGTTGGTTAAAGCTTAATTAGTCTGAAATAGGCAAAATTTTAGATTTAGTGATCCTATTCCTTACATTTCTCTTGTCATTGTTTCTTGAAACAAATGGAAGCTACTTTGAAAAACTAATGTTTTTGCAGGTTGTTTTTACTACTGCTTTTAGACTTACAGATAATTGGTGAAGTAAATTACTACCTTGACTTTCAGGGATTTGCTCACTGTAGTAGATAGGAGGTCTAGATAAGGAATTGGCAGCTACATGGATCTTGGACTGTCATTCAATCAGCAAGCCCTTATTTTTACCTGGTTTATGAGAGGTATTCCCCTGTTCAGAAGAGGTGAAAGTTCTGGCTTCTGAGGGGGAAGTGGTTACTTCATAACCTTCAATTGGTTTGAACTCAGAAGAAGTAAGAAAGGTAGTTGACTATTAAAACAATAAGTTAAAATAATATATGAGGTGCTGTATGGATTTTTGATAAAGTACTCAAAATATCATCTTTTTCATCTTCAAGACATAGTAGATGTGCAGTTCCGAACATACAGATGACTACAGAAGGAAGTGTATGTGGAAATGTGAAGTAGTTTAACCAATAAAGTAAATATTCAGATTATGCTCTTCTGGTCTACAGATTGAACAGGAATCACATAAGCAGGAATGGATGTATATGAGTCAATGGCTATGCAGAATTTCTCGTTAATTTGTCTTAATTTTAGTAAGAAGTTTGTTTTGTTTGGTTGGTTTATTGATTCTCTGTTTATAGTATGAATTATATAAGGTGTGGGATTGTTATTTTAGGAGGAGGAGAAGGAAGAATAGAATGTCAGTGCTGGAGGACACTTTAAGGTATTCCTGCTCCTACATCTACACTTATGTCTGGTCAGGGTTAATTGACAATTGCTTCTAGGTGCCAGTAAACCACACCGGAGCAATTTACCCTGCTTTTTGGGAATTAATTCTCATTTGCGCTGTTGCACCTCCCATAAGTACTGAAGTCACTTACTGTGTTCTTAGAGGTGAGTAGGTAAATCATCAGGAGCACATCTGTCCCTTTGAATTGATTCTGTCACTGCTTAGCAGACCTTGAGGGTTTTAAAGAACTAAAGGCATTCAGCCTGAGGGAGGAATGTTGGGATGTTGTGTCATGCATAGTCCTGCAAGTCACTTTGGTTCCTTGACTGTGCTTTTTTTTTTTTTTTAATCAGAAAGATTAATATTTGACCCACGCAATTTGGTAGAGTTAAATAGTTATGGCAACATAACCAAGCCTCTTATCTTTATAATATTTCATTAATGAATATTCAGTGCCTCACTGTTAAACGAAAAAAAAAAAGTAGTAACATTCTTTTCATCATGATGAAATTGCTTTATACCTTTGGTCTCTGATGTATTAGAGAGTGTTCCTGGGTGCACACTGATATGCTGTCTTTCACATTTTCAAAAAAGAACGATAAGCCTTGAGGATCAACCAGTAGTTTAGAAAATAAGTTGTGAAATAAAATTGCATTGCTTCACCACAAATAATTTAAAGCCTAACAGTTTTACACAAAATAAAAGTAATATAAGGTGTGATTTGTTAAGATTATAGAAACCTGTAGATTATGGATGAAAATATATGTTTAATCTAGAGTATTAATCATAAAAATATTATTGTATTTTAAATTTAAAAAATCAATTATTGTACTTACATTTTCTGTAGTAACTAACCCAGATTTAATTATCAGTAATATGTTTCATCTGCCTTAATTTGTTGCCTTTTTTTGAAATTAGAATAATGATATTGTATGGTTTAATTATCCATTGCAAATTTGTTTATTACTTTTAATTTGCCTTTCATCATTAGGCCAAAAACCTTATAACCAGCTTTCATTATGACCCATACTTTCAACAGATATCAATAGATTTAAACTATCTGTAGATTCTATTTCTGTAAACTGTGAAAAAAAATTTTGACTGTGCTTTAAAGAAGAATATAAATATTCTATATGGCTTATTCTTCAAAGGAGCCCAAATTATAAAAAATGAAATTAAAAAGAAAAGGAAAAGCTGTAATCAAATTCTAAAGTTTCAGCTAAAAAGAAATAATATCTAATCTATACTGACAAATATCTGTTCCTTAGCATTGTGTTTGTTGGTACATAGAAGGCAATCAGTAACTATTTGTTGAATGAGTGAATGAATGACATTTGGTTGTTTTGTTCTGTTTAATGGGCAGCCTTTCTCCGTACAGAACAAAAATTATACTATTTTGCCTTGCCTCTGGGAAGAAAGAAGCCAAAAGCACAGTTCTTGCTTCCTAGATATTATATTCCTATCTGAAGAGCACTTGAAATTGACTAGAACAAGTAATTTATTAAAAAGTACCTAGTGCTTTCCAAAAGAGAAGCATTTCATTCTGAAAGAAGAATTTATAAACTGGGAAAAAAGTGCCTTTGCCATTTAGTTTTAGAGGCACTTATTAAGTAAAGTAATAAAGTAATTGAAATGATAAAAGGTACTTGTACAAGTGAAAAATGTAACTTTTGGGCTAAGTTAATTTCTCTGCACTCTATTGAAACAGTAATTTCAATACTAATATTTCCAAAAAAGGAAACAATGAAACAAGCACTACTTTTAATCCAAGGATTGTTAACACCTATCTAAATTAATCAATGACCAAAAAAACCCCAAAATGTTATGACCTCATCATAATAGATATTGATCATAATAGATACTTAATCATAAATTAAGTATTTAATATTATGAATCAAATACTCATCATCCATAAATCTGTGACTGTTAAAAGTTACTAGATAGAAAACCTCAGAAACAATCAGGCAATTAGCAGCGTTTTACTGTACTTTCCACTTTCATATTTTAATGGTTTTGCAACACTATAAAACCTGGGGCCTCGTCATGGCAGGATTCGTTCATTATTTCTCAGTCGTAGCATTTTCAGAAAAATGACCTTGAAACTCTGAGTGGCACCATTTATTCTTTGTGGACATAATTTATGAGATGAAATATACCATCCAGACTAGAAAAGAGCAAAATGCCAACACTCCCCATCCTAGAGTCATTGTACCCCCAGGGAACCCTAAGGCAGCCTTTGTGGGAGGACAGACCATTTTATTGAATTTAGCTCACTTCTGCTTTGCTGCCCACTTAATTCTGCTTCTGACCCTGACCTCTCTTCATGTCACTCACAAATGTACATTCAAGATTTAAAAATTAATTTAAAAAGTTAGTCAAGAAATATATACTGTATATGTATAATTGTTTTTGTTGTTGCTAAGGAACTGAGGAAAAAATTAAGTTTTTACGTATATAACAAGTGCATTGTAAAGTTGTCATTGTTGAAAAGTACTCCAGAGGTGAATAGCAGTGTTTATTAGCTGAAATAATAAAATAATCCAAGCACTCTGCCTGTGGCTTGCCTATGAGGTGGCTACCAAAAAACGATACATTTTGGTGTGTTCCATTACATGATTAAGTTCCATTTGCAGCTTGTGGGCATGAAGAGAACCATAAACAAAACAAAGCTATAACTTTATCCTGATCCTTACTGTACTAGTCAAAAAATGTATGAACATACATTTCATATTGGAAAATAAAGCTATTGTATTTTTATTTGATATTCACCTTTTGATAAATAAGGCTCACTGAGTTTCTAGGATAGGTTTGCTTTTGGCTAACTTGAACTAACAAAAGTATAAGACCTGCATAAATTTAAGCATATCTCTGTAGAAAGATTTTAATATTTAAAAAAATAATTTGATTGTTTTAATAAATTTTATTTGTCAAAGTAGCAGTTATTTTAAATAAGTATTATTATTATTATTATTATTTATCATGGATTTGAACTAAACATATTATACCATATTTCAGTGTTGTACCTGTCCCTCATTTATTCCAGGCGTCAATTCTAACATACATCAAGCATGCAAAGAAGAAAAATTAAAAGTGATGACAAACGCCTAATCACCTGCCTATTTATTGGTTCTGTGCCCAAGCCTGCAACTCATTTAAATAGTGAAAATAAATTACTTAATTGTCTTAGAGAATATACCTTCCAAGACAAAAATTTTAGGAATGAGAAAATGGCTATTTTTGGATGTTTTAACACGAATTCCTGACTCATGTTTTATTTATATTTGAAGAACTTCTTCATCTACCAGTTCTTAACTTGGTTTATTTTGTAGGGTTTAACCATTTATTGGTGTTTGACCATTAAGACTTGAATTATAAACTTCAGTGTCTTTTTCTTTTAAGTGGAATGTGGGTGATGGTGAGGTCAAAGGAGAAGAATCCCTTAAAATTTACAGTGTCTAATATTAAAGTACTCTACATATAACACAATCACCTTCATGACTTACAAAATTAAAAATGAAGATGATATAGAAGGATGGAAGAAGCATGGACAGGCGTTCATATAGAGGAAATTTGAAGTAGAAAGGAAGGAACATAAAGAAGTTAAGAATAAAAATTAAATTAAACTTAATATTTTTGCTCCATTGGATATTTAGGAAAGTACTTACAGGAATATACAGAACCATTGATTATAAATAAAAGTATATAAATCATATATATAAATATATAAATCAGTATGTAAAATCAAAACTGAAAACCGAATATAAAATCTTAGAAATAGTAAAGATTTTTTTTTAAAAATGCACTCATACTGCTAATTTCAAACCAACCAGAAAGCCTGGGAGGATACTTTTTGGAGGAGATGGATTAAAATAATCCAAAAATATTGCTAGTCCTATACCCTACATTATGTTGCTAATTCATAGTAAGTTATATAAGTTAAGTATTATGTTGTGCATGTGTGTGTGTTTCTAAGCCTAAGAAGTTTTTGAAAGATTTGGTACAAACAAAGGATAACTTAAGCATAGGTAAAGCTTTAAGAGTGAGAGTCCTCTGTAGAATTGAACTTCATTATTCATTTGAATGTGAGGATAAAGAAAATAATCTAGAAAGTGAATCAGAATTCCAAAGGAAAGGATAAATTCTGTATTTCATGGTTGCGGTGAGGAGTCATAACGAAAGGAGTGAGAGAGGTTGCCCTTGAATAGATCTTTTTTGCAGGCATTTTATAGCAGATTATCCTATTTTTGATTGAAAACAATGGACATTTCCCCGCATTCTAAAAACATGTTAGAAGTCAGTTGTGGTTAAGCAAACATAAGTACACCTGGGAAATTAAAATCAAAAGTATGGTGTCTGATAACAATTAAATATATTTCCTTGCTCTCGTGCTATATCGTAGCATTCGTTTGACATAATGTCTTTATGGGTTTCTCTTCATGTGTTTACCCAATTTCCCATTTAAAACATTTAACCGAATTTAACAAGCACAGTTTAGAACCTTTTAAATATTTTCAGACTATCTTAAAACACTGTGTTATCAGTCATTTACTCTGCAGTTACTTCTTTTTTATGATGGGTGTGGAAAGTATCCCATTTCTCTTAGAAAGTCTGCTATAATAGCCTAATAGGAGTTAGTTGTTTAAAGAGGTAGTTAAAACCTGTACTGAAACATATGGATGATTTTTGGAGTAATTGTGCTATATTTACTAAATATCTGTTAAACTGAAGGAGTCCAGTCAGTCAAGGCAAGCCACAGAAAACCGGGATTTTACTGCAGAGACACTTAAGTATCTTCACATAGATGCCCTCATTGGCATGCCAATATTAAATTTATTGTCATCCCTTCCCCCAGATTGCCCAGATTGCTACCCCTCTGTGTTTTAGGGAATGCAGTTGTTAGTCCTCTATAGGCCATTCAGTAGGTTTCCCACACTAGAAATCTAGGAGCCCTTCCTTCTTATACACTCTCTCCTTTAGTCAATCACCAGGTTCTATCAAATCAGCCTCCTCCTCATCTCCAGAATCCATCCCTTCCTCATTGAATTTCTAGCTTTCATTTTTGCATTGTCTCCTGCTTCTGTTCTGTCTTACATTCCAGCATATTGGTCAGCTTTGTAAAGTACAAGTCTGATCATGTCATTCTCTTTAAATTTCTGAATTGAATCTCAGTTGTCTTCACAAGCTGATTCCTGCATACCTCTTCTCCTACCCCTGTTCCTTACGCATGCCCTATTCTCAAATCATCCACATTGACTTTTGGTTCCTTATCCGTGGTGTCTTCTCACTTCAAATGTTTTTGCATAGGACCTCCCTCCTACCCATCCTGCTGACTACTCAACCCTCAGGCCTGGTTCAAGCATCACCATTTCTCCCACCCTCCTTTCTTTGTTCTCCCTGACCTCTTCATAAAGAGTTACATACCCCCATTCTGTGTGCTCTTGGCTTTTTATGTGTTCTGAAAAAGAAACATCTTGAGGACAACAATTTTTGTCTTATTTACTTTTTATTTGCACAGCACTTGGTAAGTTTGCTGAATGAATAAGTGGATAACTAAACAAAATATCAGGAGACTATGCTACTGATTAGGCTGTGTGGCTCTTGCCAAGTTAACTAACTTCTCTAGGTCTTTTTTTTGTCCCTGTAAAAAAATGAGATGGTTAGACTAAATGGGCATCTACTTCCAAAATTATTTGTTTCTTTTAAATAATTGCATTAGTTATAAGACTTCAGATTTTCTTGCCATATTGAGGTAGGTCTACTCAAGGAAAATGCATGTGAGTATGTACAAAGCCAATTCTTGATTATCAATATGATAATATAAAGAACTATCCATTTTGTGGATAATAAGTTATAACTTATGGTCCCATTCTAGTTTCTTCCTGATGTTCAGATGTTTCTATGGTTCTAATCTTTTCATTATTAGTCTCTCACATTGATATTTCTCCAAAGAAATTCATGGCAAATTTGAAACAGAAATTAAATATAAAATTCAATATTTGAATTCTAAATTGATTCAAGTTCTCACTGATTATAACTCTATTTGGAGGAGGAATAGGGGGAGTGGTGGTACTATGAGCTGAATCCTCATCTGTCACAGAAAGAATACAGTGTCTTAAATTGATAAATCAATAAAAAGATATAAGCTTATTATTGGATATAACAAAAGAACCATCAGGTAAAGCAAAAAGAGAAAGGTAAGAGTGTTAAAAAGTCAATCTCTCTGAAAAGCAGGGTTGGAGGTGAAGAGGGGTTGGATAAGGAAATTTTTTTGTTTATATAAGCGTTTCCATCTTTGCATAGGATTTTAAAAAATTTTTTTTCTTCCCCTGCTTCGCCCCCAGCTTTATTATGGTACAATTGACAGTAAAAATTGTATATATTTATGGTGTACACTGTGATGTTTTCATATATGTATACATTGTGAAATGATTAAACCAAGCTAATTGATATAAGTCGGATTTTATTTTTCTAACAGTAATTCATTTGAATATCTGTTGAATCCTTTATATGTGCCAGGCACAGTTCTAAGAACTGGGATTATAATGCTGAACAAGACAGAAATCCAGAATTTCGTGGAGCTTAGATCATGTGATGTTTTAAGTTTTTAAAATTTTCTTTTTACTTTAGACTTTTTTTAAGTTGAAGGATTGCCTAAAAACTGTGCACAAGTCATAAGAGTGCAGTTTTAATGATTTATCTCAAAGTGTACACACTTGACCTAGGTGTTGGTGAAGAAATAATACGTTGCCAGCACTGCAGAAGCCCCCTTTCTGTCCCTTCTTAGTCAGGACCCCTCTCATTTAAAAGGTTTCACTAACGACTTTTGGATTATGTGCATGTTGATTCCATGACTCATATTCATCCACAGTCACGAGTTGACTGAATGAATTCATTACTCCAAAGTGCTAATAACAACTTTCACACAAGTAAAAACTCTGCTATGGTTAAAGACCCCCTATGGTCAGTTCATTTCAGATTTTCCTCACTAAATAAACTTTTTTTCTCTAGGATATATGTATTAGTCCATTTCTGTTGCATATAACAAAATACACAGAACTGGATGATTTATACAGAAAACAAAATTTATTTGCTTACAGTTTCTGAGGCTGGGAAGTCCAAAGTCCATTTGGTGGTGGCGACAGTGACCCAGGCATCTTACATTGCAAGATGGTAGAAGCAGAGAGAGCAGAGAAAGACAGACTCTCCTCTTCTTTTAAAGCCCTCAGAACCATGCCCCTGGCCACCCTTTTTAATCCATTCACTACTGCATGGTCCTACAATCCAATCACCTCTTCAAGCCTCCACCTTTCAATTACCGTAATAGGATTTCCCACCCTCTTAACAGTCACAATGGGGGCTGAGTTTCTAATATGTAAAATTTGGGGGACACAGTTCAAGCTTCAATGAGTTTTGAGGGGACATAGTTCAATCCACTACAATATATAAATATAAATCCTAAATTTTTTTTTTTTTCTTTTTGTCTTTTTTTCGTGACCGGCAACGGATTGCAACCCTCAGTGTCGCGTCCGTACCAGACCGGGACCAGCAACGGAATCGCAACCCTCGGTGTTGCCCCCGCACCTTGCTCAGCCAGTGAGCGGCCGGTCTGTATGTGGGATCCGAACCCTCGGCGGGAGCGCCGCCACACTTCCCAAGCGGCGCACTGTAGCAGTGCGCCACCGGGCCGGCCCCTATAAATCCTAAATTTAAAACATCACATTTTTACATTAGTTTATCATTTATGACTTTAAAAATAAATATTTTATTCAGTGCCAAGTAGTCAAGAGTCACTGACAAAGAGACAAGGGAGAAAGAAGTATTTGCAATTGATTTTATCAGACATAGAAGAGAGAGTAGAGTTCACCTCTTTCTCCCTGCTCTCTTTACATGTTAACATCTGTATACATTGAAGAGTTTATCTATATTAGTCGTCATTGTGAAAACGTCTTCATAACTAGATTCAAGGACTGAAAGATCCCTTGTATAAGGTCTGATTTTGGTGCTTGCAAATCATTATATTTTTTTGTGTGTGTAGTTAGAAGGCCTTTTGCTGTGATTGTTTCTTTAAGGGAACCCTTTGTCCCCCTCAGGCTGATTGTAGCCATATCCATAGAACCAAACATTGCTGGTTCCCATGGTGAACCCCCTTTTTTGTTTTTTAAACATAAAGGACATATTTTTATGGATTTTTGAGGATTAATAAAATGAAAATCCAAAATAAGTCAAGTTATCCGGATAAGTTTCTCTGTATTTGAACAAAAGAATACTAATCTCTAATCCATTATCCATGAGGTCTACTTCCTCCTCGATCTGAAAATATAAATATTGTAAAATGGTACTCAAGGCAAAGGGTGGACATCGAGATTAAAATTCTGTCATATTATATTTTTAGGGAAGAATCTGTAGCATTAGAAATGTAGAAGCGAAAGGTCAGAACAAAGTTCAGAGAATCAAACTCCTTTTTAATGCCACTTGAATGAAAGACCACAATCTATGAGCAGATGTATTGAATTGGTTTTCTGTGGAAATAAAAGGTATCAATATCTTAGGAGTGTCTTCAATTATAATATGTAAGGTTTTATCTAATTTACTATAATCTTTAGAAAACTTCTCTAGCTTTTAAAGTTTATTCTTAGCAGATTTTGTCCTACTATAGAATTAATAATTAATAAAAATAAATTTTACTTAGAATGGAATCTGCCATTTGATACGAATAACTTACAGTATGATTAAAAAGTGTCCAAAACATCTTTTTGATCCTGTGAATTTCAGTCAGCTATGATTAAGAAGATAACCATAGGCAAAGATCTATTTCTTATGGAACACATTGGAATGCATTCTAATCACTTTAATAAAATTCCTGTCCCCCATGGTTATAGTGAACATGATACAGCAAGAACTTAGATGCTTCTTTCACACAGGTAAATGAGGTTATATTTACTATGTTTTATTGATTCTAAGAGGCACTTTCTCGTCCCCCACAATTTAACACCTTGGCTTAATTGCATATATTTGAGGATTTTCTTAATACCTGATTGAATTCCATTGTGATTGGATAATATATTCTGCATACTTTCATTTCTTTGAAATTTATTAAGATTTGTTTTATGGCCCAACATATGGTCTGTCTTGGTGAATGTTCCACGTACACCTGAAAAGAATGTATATTCTGCAGTCACTGGGTGGAATGTTCTATACGTCCTCTTAGGTTCATTTGATTGATGGTGTTGTTTCTAAATCTTCTACATCCTTACTACTATGGTTTGATGTGTCCCCTCCAGAATTCAGTTGTTGAAACTTAATGGCTAGTGTGATGGTATTAAGAGGTAGGGCCTTTAAGAGGTGATTAGGTCATGAGGGCTCCCTCCCTCATGAATGGGATTAGGTGCCTACATCCCCTCTCGCCCTTTTGCCTTCAGCCAAGTGAGGACAATGCGTTCCTTCCCTCCAGAGGATGCAGCCCTCACCAGACAACAAATGCAAGTACCTTGATCTTGCACTTTCAGCCTCCAAAACTGTGAGAAATAAATTTCTGATCTTTATAAATTACCCAGTTTCTATAGCAGCACAAACAGACTGAGACACTGATGTTCTGTTGATTTGCTTTTACCAGTTACTGAGAGAGGAGCATTAAAAATCTTAACTAATTGTGGATTTACCTGTTTCTTCCTTTAGTTCTGCCACTTCCTGCTTCGTGTATTTTAAAGCTTTGTTAATAAGTGCATACACATTTAAATCATTATTTCTGTGATGAATTGACCCTCTTATTCTTGTGAAATATTTCTTTTTGTTCCTGGTAATATTTCTTCTCTTAAAGTCTACTTTATCTTATATTTTAATACGGCCTGATTTTTTTATATTTAGTATTTGCATGATATAACTAGCACAATTTATACTTTTACACTATCTGTATCTTTAATATTAAGGTGCAATTTCTTAAGAAAAGCATATACTTGGGTCTTGCTTTTTTATCTTCTGACACCATCTCTCCTTTTTATAGGTGAGTTTGGTCATCTCCATTTAGTATAATTATTGATATGTTGGATTTAAGTCTTCCATCTTGGCTGTTGTTATCTATTTGTGCTGTTTGTCCTTTATTCATTTTTCCCTCCTTTCTTACCATCCTTTAAATAAGTCAAGTTTAGTTTTCTTTTATTCCAGTCTATCTCCTTCATTGCTTATTTTCTAAAGTGGTAACTTTCCCACTTTAGAAGAGTATTTTTATGGACCAGCCCCGTGGCGCACTCGGGAGAGTGCAGCGCTTGGGAGTGCAGCTGCCGCTGGTTCGGATCCTATATAGGGATGGTTGGTGCGCTCACTGGCTGAGTGCGGTGCGGGCGACACCAAGCCAAGGGTTGTGATCCCCTTCCCGGTCACACACACACACAAAAGAGTATTTTTATGACAATCCCCATCCATGAGTCTACAATAAATTAGTATTATAACATTTGTATATTATGTAAGAACCTGACAGTGGCGTACTTATATTTGTCCTCTTCCTTTCCCCTGTGCTATTATTGTATACGTTTTACTTCTGCATATGTTTTAAAGTCCAAAATATAGTGTATTGTTTTGCTTTGAACAGTCAATTGTCTATTTAGGAAATTAAGAAACAAGAAGCCAAAGTCTTATGCTTACCGATATAGTTATCGTTTTTGGTGCTTTTCATTCTTTCATGTAGGTTCAAGTTTCTAGTGTCATTTTCCTTCAACATGAAAAACTTTCTTTAGCATGTCTTTTAACAGGTCTGTTGGTGATGAGTTCTGTCAGCTCTTGTTTATTTGAAAGTGTCAATTACACTTGTACTACTTTTAAAGGACGTATTTGCTGAATATTGACTTCTAAGCTATTTTTTTTTTCTTTTAGCACTTTAAAGGTGCCTTTATGTTGTCTTCTAGATTGTATTACTTTTGATGAGAAGTCAGCCACCATGCTTATCCTTGTTCTCCCATATGTACTGTGTCCTTTTCTCTCCCTTGCTATTTTTAGGATTTTTTTTTAGCATTAATTTTTAAAACTTTGGTTGTAATATGCCTAAACATAGTTTTGTCTTTATCCATCATGGGGATCTGTGGGATTCTTGGATCTATGGGTAGATTTGTTTAAAAATCAAATTTGGGAAATTCTCAACCATTATTTTTTCAAATATTTTTTCTATCTTTTCTTTATGGGACACTAAATTACAATATGAAAGATTGCTTTATATTTTCCCATAGGTCACTGAAGCTGTCTTTACTTCTTTCTGTCTTTTTTCTCTGTGCTTCAGTTTGGATAGTTTTTATTGACCTTTCTTTTAGTTTATTGATCCTCTCTTCCATAATAATGTTCAATATGTTGGTAAATCCATATGGTAAAATTTCATTTCAGTTCTAGAATTTTCATTCGGTTCTTTTGAAAAAGAAACACTTTTCTGCTGAGACTTTCTGTCTGTTCACTCATGTTTAACTTTTCTTTTACATTATTGAGCATATTGGTATTAGCTATTTTAAAGTTATTAGTTCCATCATTCCATCATTTCTGTCATTTTTTTTCTTCTGGGTCATGTTTTCCTGCTTCTTTGCAGGTTTCATCATTAAAAAATTTTTTTTTTACTTATTATTATTTTTAAATTCTAAAATGTTGTGGAACAGTTGAGGTAGAGGGGGAGAGGGGAATATGGTGAGAGGAGGAGTAGGGGAGCACGTGATTGAGGCCCATGGCACCCCCCTCATTGCAGTAGGGGAGCCCTGGATGCTTCTAGTGGCAGCTCTGTGGTTGCTGCTGAGCTGGTTGTGGATGTTGGGAGGGCGTGGATGAGGTCCTCAGCATACCTCCCTCCCACAGCTCAGGAGCCCGGGGCACTTCTAGTGGCAGCCAGGTGGTCATTGCTGGGCTGGATGCAGACATTGGGGGAATGTGGCTGAGGCCATCAGTCTGCCTTGGCCCTGGCTTGGGAGCCTGGTATTCTTCCAGTGGCAGTTTGGTAGTTGTTGATGGGCTGGATTCGGACATCAGGGGAGTGTGGCTGAGGCCCTCAGCTCTCCCCGTATCCTGGCTTGGGATCCTGGGGGGCTTCCAGTCCTTCTAGGTTTTATAGGTGTTCTTTGGTGGTGTTAGGCCTTTATTGGTTAATATGAGAACTTTGTTTTTGATCTGAGGGTGTTTTGTGTTTTCTTTCAGTTCCGTGTCAGATTATTAGCTGTCCCCACCACTTAAACTCTGCATTGGAACTAATTTGTTGTCCTTTGCTTACTTCTAAAATGAGGGAAGTTCCTGTGGGGACCAGCACTTGAACCCTGTGGTTGAGCAAAATTGCTGCTTTGCTGCTGATTCTCTGGGGAAGGCTTTTTGTACAGCTCAGGTTTTAATTATTTACCTTGTAAGCACTTCTGGGTCTTGTGAAGTCTGGTACACCTGGGTTGCGTGGAAACTCTGGTCTGGGCCTGAGTCTTTTCAGCGAACTGTGCCCCCTGTAATTCTATACTCCTGACCACTCTACACTGAGTGGGCCTCTGCTAATTGAAGGGCGGATCAGCTGTCCATGCTGTGCCCTAGTGTTCCTCTGGTGGGCCTGTCCTCCCACCCCCACACTCCAGACACTTCTCATGGTGTGGGTGGTGCGCCGGTCCCTTGTGATGACTCACCAGCCTCTTTTTTCAGTTGTCTGTGACCCCTCACTCCTATGTAGGTCCACGAGAACCCTGTTAGTGGTCTTGCTGGCATGGAGGCCACCAAGACCCTCTTCTCCCCCGTGGCTCCCAAGTATCTTCATTTGAAGGGCACATGGCTGCAACATTTGCCATATCTTGCTCTGTGTGCTCACCAAGGCCAGGCTTGAAATGGTCGGGGCTCAAAACAGTCAGAGCGGTCCTTTCTTTCTCTCATTGTGGCTTCTCCTGCCTTCATGAACTTTGTAGGTCTCTCCTCCTCTTCCCCTAGCTCTAACATTCCTAGCCTGGCAGTCATTGCTTTTTAATAGTTGTAAATTAGTTGATTGTGGGAGAGGATGATGCTGGGGACCATCTGTTCTGCTGTCTTGATTCCAAATCTGGCTTCATAATTTTTCTTGTACATTGTGGATATTACATTGTGGTGGAGAGTTTGAATTTTCATCTTCATTTAAAGAGTTGAGTTTTGTTGTAGCAGGCAATAAATTTACTAGTGGAGACCTTGTTTTATTAAGATGGGTCTAGAGTAGCCCTTATTTTAGAGTGTTTTAGACCTACGCATGGTCTTTCCGAGGTCACAGCTGAGTGCTCAGCATGTTCAGTGATCTCTCCACCTTGTATAATTGCAACTTCAGTGTCTCTCAGTACTGTATGACCTCTAGAATCTCCATCCAGCTCTTAGATCCCCAGCAGCTGTTTTCTAGTAGGCTTTTCAGGATCTTGTCCTGCACTTGCACAGTTTAATATTTGGCCAGTGAGCAGAGGTGATCCCTGTGCAGATTTCTGAGGCTCTCGTTCCTTGTGTAAATCCTTTCTTTCTGATACCCTGTCCAGTGAGATTGCTACTCTGTGTTTGGGCTCTCTTCCTTGTGTCATGGATTGGAAAGTGCCCTCAGCCAAAAAAATCAGAGTGAATTTGGAGCTTTCCTCAAGTGTACAGCCTTATGGTGTATAGCCTTGTGGTGTCTGCTGCCCATGTCTGAAATTATTGCTTTAAATATTTTCTATAGTTTTATAATTGAGTATGGCAAGAGGGCAAGTTCAGATAACTGTTAATCTGTCATAACTGAAACCAGAAGTTGACAGTTTGACATATCTCAAATTGTAATGCTTAATGCTGTAGTAAGGGAAAACAGTAGGTAGGCCATTATTGTCATTTGGAGTGAAGCAATAAAAGTATGACATAGGGTGTGACAATGGATATGGAAAGGAGGAGCAAATATAAGAAACAACACAAAGAAAATATCAGCAGAAATTGGGTTATATTCTAGATATAGTGAAAATGATATATTGGCAGAAAGTGGGAAGTCAAGAATGGGGCTCATTGCCCCAGGAATGAATTGGTTTCAGATGTTAGAGAGTTGAAGGGATTTAAAACATTATTAACTTGATGTGTAGTGGTATCACTGCTTAGAGATAACAGAAACTTATTTGCATTTTTTAAGTTTTAATAGTTCTGATTTTCTGTTTACACCACAGTGATTTTGGCTAATGCACTTGTTTCTTTTGTTCACTTGGGAATTAAATAAGCCAATAGAGTAAAAACAAGTACAAAGGGGACTCTGACTAGGATGCCAACAGAGAAAGTGTAATTACTAAATTACCAAGACAATTATCTTTTGCCCCACATACCCATTCCCGTAACACTTACTATATTGCTCCCCCCACCTTCTTTTTTGGCCTATTTGTCTTCCTACTTAAATATTGCATTAGTTAGCTTTTGCTGCGTAAAAAATCACCACAAAGCAAGTTACACCACAAACATTCATTAGTTCTTCCCAGTCTATGTGCTGTCTAGGTCATCTGCACCAGGCCGGCTTGGCTGATCTCTAAAGTCTTTTGGCTATTCAGCTGGTGCATTTGGTCTAGGGTAGCCTCAGCTAGGACTGCCTCTCTGCCCCACATGGTCTCTCATCCTCCAGTGGGCTAGCCCAGGCTTATTCATATGGCAGTAGTGTTCCAAGAGAGCAAGAATGATCCTTGCAAAGTCTCTTGAAACCTGGGTTCAGAACTTGCACTTCTACCACATTCTATTGGTCAGAGCAAGTCATAGGCCAGCCAAGATTCAAGGCCTGGAGAAGTAGATATTTCCTTTGTTGGGTGAAGCATCAAAAATTTGTGGCCATTGTTTTCAGTCTACCACAACTGTAAGTCCTGTAAGTATAGGGACTGTGTCACTCTTGTGTACTTTGGTGTCTTTGGTAACTGACACATAGAAGGTATAAATATTTTTTAATGAATGACTAAACTAGTGAAGGAAGGAAAACATTCAGGTAACATTTCAATATAAATATACGGTTCAATTTAAATATACAGTTCAATTTAAATATACAGTTCAATTTAAACATACAGTTGACTCTTGAATAATACAAGGATTAGGGGTGTTGACCCCTGTGCAGTCAAAAATCTGAGTATAGCTTTCCCCAAGTCGTTAATTAATTAATTAAGTACCTTAAGTAGTTAAGTACTTTTTAAAAAAAACATTTATTTATTTTTGGTTATACATATTCATGAAGTACAGAGTTGACTATCAATATTTGTGTATAGTATGTAGTGATCAAATCAATATTATTAGCATGTTCATGATTACAAATCATAGTTACTCTTTGTGTCCCTTACCCAATTATTACCAACCCCCCTCCCCCTCCCCCACCTATAAGTCTATTCTCTCCTTCTGAAAGTTCAGCGTTTTATTGTGGTCTTTCTCTCTCTCTCTCTCTCTCTCTCTCTCTCTCTCTCTCTCTCTCTCT
>NW_007726199.1:390915-464922 GCF_000696425.1 Galeopterus variegatus
TCTCTCTCTTTTCTTTCTTTCTTTCTTTCTTTCTTTCTTTCTTTCTTTCTTTCTTTCTTTCTTTCTTTCTTTCTTTCTTTCTTTCTTTCTTTCTTTCCTTCCTTCCTTCCTTCCTTCCTTCCTTCCTTCTTTCCTTCTTTCCTTCCTTCCTCACAGTTACGAGTGAGGACAGGCAGTATTTCTCTTTCTGTACCTGGATTATTTCACTTCACATAATTTTCTCCAAGCTCATCCATGTTGCTGCAAATGGCAGAATTTCATTTTTCCTTATGGCTGAGCAGTATTCTGTGGTGTAAATGTGCCACATTTTCCTTATCCAGTCATCCATCAATGGACATTTAGGTTGGTTCCATATCCTGGCTACTGTAAATACAGCTATGGTGAACATGGGAGTGCAGGTAACCCTTTGATTTGATAGTAGTTAAGCACTTAAGTTGTTGGCCCTGTGGGTCCTTGTAGTTCAAACCCATGTTGTTCAAGGATCAACTATATTCATACTTTTACCATACGATCAGTGAATGTGGCATTTTCTATTAACATGTTTCAGGAAGAATCTCTTTATTCTTGTTATATCCTTTGAAATTGACCAAAGGAAATGTCTGGGGAAAAAAAAAGCAACTATCACTTGGGTTGATTGCCTTGTAAAGAACTCATTTTTATTCTCTGAGTCCTATTCTGCTTTTCAGGAAGACTTGCTCCAACCAAAATACTTGGGAGATCTGGAGCAAAGATGCTATATTAAAATTAATAATGTTGTAAGTCAAAGAGAAAAATCACTTCTGTCTCTTAGACAAGTGAAGGAACCATAGGCTGTGGAGTCAGATCAGCCAGCATTACTCCGTCAACCTGAGCAAATGATTTATTCTCTCTAAACCTCAGTTTTCTCATCCGGGACAGTATTTCTCAGGATTGGTTTGAGAATTAAGTGAAGTATTCTCAGGATTGGTGTGAGAATTAATTATATGAAGCACCACCTACAGTTCCTTACTCATGGGAGGAGCCAATAAAGTTTAGTTCTTTCTCCATGTGAACCAAAGCACTATCATGATGCGATGGCATTTATCAGAGTTTCTCTCCTCAACATCACTGACATTTGAGCTCAGATAATTCTTTTTTGAAAGGGGCTGTCCTATGCATTATAGGATGTTTAGCAGCATTTCTAGCCTCTACACATAGATGCCAGTAGGTCCACTCACCCAGTTATGACAGCCCAAAATGTCTCTAGACACAGGGAAAAATGCAAACATTTTATTTGGCAGTGACACATAACTATAGAGGGAATGTGGCAATGTACCTGTAAATGTAGAATGGGAAAGGAAAAAAATACTTGATTCTTCTCAGAATGCCTAAAAATTTTGCTGTATATATTACTCTTCATATAATTTATCATAAACATTGTTTATTATGTTATCAAATAAAATGGCTAACCTATGCTATGTATCACTCACCGTGCTAAGAAGCTTTGCATGAATCAGCTAACCGAATGTTGTATATGTGAACAGGTACCTTATCTTTACCAGCTCTGAGCACAATGTATTTGTATTTACTACACGTTAATTGGTCACACATTGCACCCAAATGAAACAATATGGATATGAAAATGGAAGGAGGAGTGGAAAAATGTGGAAAATAAGTTTTTACCAATCTAAATATGGTAGCACACAAGTATGGATTCCTTTTCAACAGCTTTTGGAAATCAGCTGTCCTGAAAAAAGTAATAAAGCCACAGTCAACTTCTCATTCATCATCATTAAGCCAATATATTATCAGAAAGATGTAAATAAAAATCCCTTTTAAAGTTAAAGTTTTTCTATTATATTCCTTATGAGAGGATTCTAGTAGTGCTTAGAAACTTTTGGCTTATTCATAGTTCATGTTTTATTCACTGTATGTCATTAGTTCTTAAAGATGTCAGAGTTAAACTTTAAATTCAGGATAGGTTTAAATTTTTTTTTCTATTAAAAATACAGATTGGAATGTGCACCTTTTTTTGTAGTTGTGGCATCTTGTTGACATCAAATATGACTTTGACAATAAATACCAGTTCCTGAAAAAAAAAAATATATATTTCTACATAATTGAGTTAGAAAATCACATAATTGAATTAGAAAATTAACTTAGAGTAAAAGTTTCCATGCTACTATGTATAGATCTGAATTATTTTAAAAGTTGCATAATATTTAACTTATGAATGTTAGATAATGTAGGATAAACAATCTGCTATCAAAGGACATTTACATTGTTTCCAGTTTTTTGCTGCAGTGAGTATCTTTTTATTTATTTTTTCACACACTTGTTCAGATAATACTTTAATATAAATTCCTGAAAGTGGAATTGCAGAATCAAAAGTTACTGTATGTTTCGTATTCCCTGCAGTGTAGGTGTTCGTATACCTTATATCATGTTTCCTCCAAAATAATTCCTCTATGGGAAGAGGCTTTGCATATTCTCTCTTTCTCAACTCATTGTGCAACAGAGAAATGGTGATAATTCACCCTTTTTTCTTGTAGTTTCATCCTCATTGCTATCCAAGATTAGATATAAAATTATAGCTAAGTGGTGTCTGTTGTGGCTGAATATAATCTTGAAGATAGAGACCCTTCATCTCTCTGATTCCCAACTGTACCCTCTGGATGTTACCTAAAATTCTGTTTTTCAAACTGCAAATTGTGATCCTTCCTGGGTCATGAAATCATTTTGATGGATTTGAAAAGTTATGTTTTTTAATGAAATCTAACCAAATCGAAAAAATATATTTTCTTCCAGTGGTGGGTCATGGTCAAAAAGTGTGAATATCTCTGAATCTAGAAAGTTTCCCCAGGCGCAAGGACAGGAGTGTCCTCAACGCCTGCCTTAATGAGTCAACCCTGTAGCTTTAAAGTTAATACACTCAGTCTGGCTGCCTTCACCAAGAAGCCTGCATGCTGGACTTTGGTGTTAGTCAGGGGATTGTCACAGATGTACAGAAAATAACCAACTAAGCTCTTCATAGAATTCATCACATATTCAGAAGTAAACTAGTTATAACATTATGCTTTCCATGTGAAACATGCAAACAACTCACTGGATGTTTTATTTATTGCTAGCTAGCTACATTTCTATTTCTCTTTCCATGGTATAAAAATCTTCCTAAAGTCCTCATATAGGGGAGAGAGATGCAGACTGGACCCATCTTTTCTGTAGTCAACTCAGAATCTCTCTTTCTGTTTCAAGGTCCTTCCTCAAAAGCACAGAACTGAGCAAAGGGAAAGTGAGGGGAAGAGCTGGGGGAGCAGGGGGATAGAAGGGGCTTTCCCTGGTCTTTACTAATCCTTCAGTTCCAAGTCTTAGTTGGTTTTTCAACATTTTAGAAATAAAACCTGCATTTACAATTAATGCAAATATTACTCAGTGATTCATCCTTTCCAAATGATTCTTGGTTTCTTTTGACATTTTGTCTTTAAATTATGAATTAACATTGACATCACCCTAGGGTTACTGTTACCTCAGCTCTTCACAGTCAACTGTTTTGCAAAGGCTGTAAAAGTTCAGGTTTTAACCATCGCCCATATCCTTTGGGCCGCTGTTGGTTTTCTAAAACTATGATATTTTGGCACACATTAGTGCTTAAATCACATAGAGGATATCAGAGGGAAGACTTTAACTTGGTGTTTTGTCCAATGCCTACAATTTAGAGATCTTCATTAAGGTTTTCACTGCGGTAATGATCATGATATTAACTCTGCATCAGTTCTACAAAAGTAGGTCTAGTTGAGTTTTTTAACATTAGCGTGAGGACTGCTTTATATGAAGTTCACACATTCAAAGGTCTGGGGAGGGCCAAACTGTGGCTCACTTGGGAGAGTGTGGTGCTGACAACACCAAAATCAGGGGTTAAGATCCCCTTACCGGTCATCTTTAAAAAAAGAAAAAAGGTCTGGGAAACCATCCACAGGTTTAAATATATACAGTCAGTATAGCTGAGGTACTGAATACGTTCTGTCAGTTGAACAAGTCAACAGTTTTACTTCTATTTTTGAAGACTGCGGACTAAGATTGTTTGAGAAGATTCAGGAGATCAGCCCAGATTAATGGAAAGCCTAAAGGCAAAAAAATGGTTTTAATATTTTTCTTGGAAAATATTTCTTGGGCTCCTGTGGTATTCTAAGAATAGAACAGGGATTTTCATGTGGATTGTTGCAACTGGTATTAGCACTGTATTTCAGTGTAACATCTTTTTTACTAGCATTCTGTATATAATTTAAAATTATACTAATGATTCTTTAATGTACATATACACTTATTAATACATAAAAATTCATTGATGTAAATGTACACTTATAATACATATACAAATCCAAGTTTACCAAAAATGTCATGACTCAGAGGATGTATTCTTTGAATAGGCATTTATTAGTTAACTAACATATTCACAGCTCAACTAAGTTCTACTCTTTTCAAAAGTCCATCAAAATCTCTCATTTTATAGATGAGGAAACAGGCCACAGTGAGTTTAGTTAATTTCCAAGGTTTCATACCCAGCAGTAGCAGAACTCTTGAATTTCTAGTGACTTAATTCCTCTTTACTATATCACATCACTTAACCCCTTTTTTAATTGCTTGTCTTATTTGAGATTTGTTCAGTTACAGCTCTTTGTGTATTTTCAATCAGTTGTTTCCTGTTTTAGGCAAATATTTCCCCACGAGTCTGCATGAACTCCATGTTCTGTAGGACTCAGAATTGCCCTTTTCCCTTTTATTAAAGTTGGAAACTGCTCTGAATCTTCCTGGGAATCTTCAGGAGGCTTTCTCACTCCTCATCAATCACACAGTGCTCTAGCAGGAGAGAATTTCATCCAAAACCAGATTCCTCTTTGGAGGCTTTTGTGCTTATTGGAGTGTTAGGTGATGTATTTATTAGAGTGAAGGCTAAACTGTTTTAGCAGAGACATGACAGTACATTGGGTTAAAGAACAAAGAAGTTTAGTTCTTTCTCACATCGCCAGCAGTATGAGCTGCTTGGATGGTCAGAGCAGTTCTCATAGTAACATTCAGGGATCCAGATTTCTTTCATCTTATTTATCTGCCATCCACTAGGCTATTGGTCATTACCTATGTGGTAGAAGCCAGGTCTTCTCCACATCTGGGTTTGATCCAGCAGGAAAGAGAAAAATGAAACATGGAGGAAGTGTGTCAGGGCACTGAGCCCAGATCTGGAAGTAGCACAGCTGAACAATTCTCACATTCCATTGCCGAGTGTTTCGTCAACCAGCCACCTCTGACTAGAAGGAAGTGTGGGGTGTACTCCAGCTGAGCAGTCACATTTCCAGCTACAACACTATTACACTGCAAAAAGAGAACAAATTTTGGTGGACAGCTAACATTCTCAGCTGTAGTCTCAAGTGCCATTGAATGCTTTATAGACTTCATGAAAAAAAATTGAAAAATTTGTCCCAGGAATTAATACTTTTGCCCATCCTTGTTTTTTTAATCTTCTCATTCTTGATGTCACATATCTAAAATTTGATCTAAATACATTTAAGTAAAATTAACCTATATTTAAAATGATAAGGATATTTCTTATGTAAATAAATCCCAAATGATATGTGATTTTTAGATACTATCTTTATCTGACCGTGTGCTTCTTCACTTTTATCAGGGTCTCTGGGTAATAGAGAATTCCTAGAGCCTGCAGTATGTTAATATCTGGCTGGAGTTGATTAAATCTGAGACCTAAAGCCTTGATAATAAGGGCTCTTAATTTTTTTTTTCAAATTTAAATTTATAATTTTTTTGGTGGCTGACTTGTATGGGGATCTGAACCCTTGACCTTGGTGTTCCCAACACCACGTTCTAACCAATTGAGCTAACTGGCCAATCCTGTATTTTTTTTATTGCACTTTTAACATTACAGACTTCCTGTATCACTTTGACATTGGTAGGAAAATGGCCTGCTTCAGTGGAGCACACTTGAGGATGGAGCATGGGTCACTGTAGTGGCCTTTCTTGTGCCAGGCAAAGCACTGATCAGGTTCTCTGATCTTCTCAACTGGAGTGGCTTGTAGAAAACTTGGAGACAGGGCTGGTGGGTTAGCTCACTTGGTTAGAGTGTGGTGCTGATAACACCATGGTCAAGGGTTTGGATATCCATACTAGCCAGCTGCCAAAGAAAATAAAACAGAGAAACTTGGAGACAGCTCTAGGGCCACCACAGAGTTCATAAGGGGTTGGAAAATAATATACACAAGGAGCTAAGACTAGCAAGTCCTTGAAGTTTAGAGAGTGATAAAAAGAAATAGCCTCCAAGAATCCAAGTATGAATGATTTTTGCACTGAAGTTAAAGACCAGTTGTACTGATCTGAGGACACTGTTGTGAGCTAACATGAGAGTTTTGGATTATACGTAAGTGGTAATTCCTTGATTATGCAATCTCCCTGCTGTTAGATTTAGATACCAAAGAGGAACTACAGCATGTCTTTCTCCTAAAGTCTTTATAGAAAGTATTATATTTGGTCTTACTGGAATAATAGTTTACCCCTACAGGAATTCCATAGTGATAGGATTTTTAAGGTTCATTCTGGAGTTACAGTTTTGTTTTGTTCTGTTTTCATATGCAGCTCCAGAATGGCAGAAGACGATTCATATTTGGGAGGGCACGAACAAGTAAGTGTTATAATATAACCTCACTGATAATTTTATTAAAATGTATTCATGTTTCAAAACATACAGGGGCAACATTAGTAATTCAATATCAGGAAAACTCTAAAGTTAGTAAAAATTTCTTTAAAATGTTTTTTAGTTTCCCTCCATGTAAGGTTGGAGAGGTCATGTCATGTAAAATGAGTAACTTAAACCTTGCTATCACAAATGCTGTCGCATAAAAATTGTATGCGCTACAGGTCAAATGATAGCCACTGAATTAGTTTTTTAGGACTGCTGTAACAAATTATCACAAACCTGGTGTCTTAAAACAGCAGAAATATATTCTCTCTCACTTCTGGAGGCTAGAAGTCCGAAATCAAGGTGTTGACGGACAGGGTTGGTTCCCTCTGGAGGTTCTGAGGGAGAATCTCTCTCCTAGCATCTGGTGGTTTCTGGTAATCCTCAGAATTCCTTGGCTTGTAGCTGCATCACTCCAGTCTCTGCCTCTGTTGTCACATGTGCATCTTTTCTTTGTGTCTGTACTGGGTCTCTGTATCCCTTTCTCCTTCTCTTTTTCCTTATACTGGTGTCAGTCATTGGATTTAGGCCCTAAAAATATGCAGTATGACTTCATCTTAACTTGCTTACATCTGCAGAGGCCCTATTTCCAAATAAGGTCACATTCACAGATACTGGGAAGTAGGACTTAAACATATCTTTTTTGGGAGTGGACACAGTTCAACCCACTACAGCCTGCTATCACATGTATTTAAAACTCATCTAATGAGGCAGATTGGTGTAGTGAAAAAATCTTTGGACTTAGAATTCGAAGATCTATATATGAGGGTACTTCAGAAAGTTCATGGAAAAATAGAATTAAAAGATAATATGAATCTTTCCATGAACTTTTTGAAGTACCCCTGTATAAGTGCTGACTGCTACTGATCAGCTCTTCAAACCTGAGAAGTCATTTATCTCCCCAATCCTCACTTTTCTCAATTGCAAAATAGGAATGTGAGCCCCATACTCACAGGGGTGTTGAAAAGATTCAGTGGGTAATGAATGTGCTTTGGGAGCATGAAACTGTTATTATTATGTTAACACTTATGAAGAAATACCAGTGTCCTTTATTTTCTTTATGTTTTTTTCTTTTTCTCCTAACTTTTTATTTTGAAAATTTTCAAGCCTGTAGAAATGTTTAATACTCCAACAAACCTATATTGGTTGTTAACATTTTGCTTCTCTCTCTATCTATCATCTATGTATATAGAACCATTTGAAAGCAGTTTTTAGATTCTAGGATAATTACAATGGCAGTATTAAATTTTTAATGTAATGATTGTAAGAAGTATTTAAAACAGAGATTTATTCATTTATCAGCTATTTATTTATTACTATGTACCAAAACATTGGCTTAATAGGGATGCAAAAATAAGTAACACAGAGACTCTAATTTTAGGAAGCTGCCATTATAAGAGGAGGGACAGAGACATAGTTTCCATATGGGGTAAATGCTACAGCAGCAGTCTGCAGAGTGGGACAGAAATGTTGAGGGATCACTGTTGTGCTACCTGGGGAAAAGAGCAGATTTATGGAGGACTTTGCAAAGGAAGGCTATGTAAGCTGAGATTTGAAAGATATAGTTTGCTAGGCTAGACAAGGAGAGGGATCAGTAGGTACCAGGACACCTTGGTCTAAGTTTCATTATCATTTCACATTTAAATTTTAGTGGCAACCATCTAAAACAATAGATTTCCCAAATTTATGCATGTAAAAATCAGAAAAATAAAACCAAAAGTGAAATACTCTTAAAAGAGATCTCATATTGTTTCTATAAATAAAATAGACTTACATAGCATGCATTACTCTTGGTCTAGTGTTCTGATTGATTCAGAAATAATGAATATGCATTGCTTTTCACATTAACATGATCCTTTCTAATTTTATTGTAAAAAAGATATTATAGGATAAGTCTAGGAACATTTTCTTTGGTTGCAGTGTGAAAGACTTGGCTACTCATGTTATCAAAACCCTTTGTTTTACCTTTCGCTTTTAATACACTATCTCTAACAATTAAAGGCAAACTCTAACCAGCATGAAGGTTGTTTCTGCTTGGTTTTACACTGCTTTCCTGTCTGTATACAGGAAATCTTATCAACGAGAGATGGTCCTTTATACCACACAAGAGTAAAAGCTGCTGAAAACATTCATTTTGAAAGTTTTTCTTATGTAGGCATTTTTGTGATCATCATCAGCAGAGGTTGGGCATATTCTGATGTTTCCTTTTTTTTTTTTTTTTTTTTTTTTTTTGATATTTCCATTTTTGCGGGGAGAAGTCCTTGTAGTTTTTTTTTTTTCCTAGTCTTGATCTTAATGATTTATATTTCCTAAAGTTTACATGTCCTCAGTGACAAATCCTCAGTGTTTTAGTGTATTCTAGAATTTGCTCTACACCCCAACCTAGTAAATAATGTGAACTGCAGCACAACACAGCTTCTCCTCTTTCTCTGAAGCAGAGTACAAATCTTTCTAAGGTGGGCGCTTTTGCCCTCTACCCAGTCATTTTAGCCACCTGCAGGACCAGAGGAAAGTGTTTTTCTGCTAGGTCTTCTTTTCTGCTCTGAGGCTGGTGAATACCCTGAACATGTTTTTTCATTCCTGTATTTCCTTTTTAGAAGGCAATGAATAGCATTGATGAGCTTTTCTCTTTAGCACTGAAGTGGAGCACATTTTTTGTTCCTCAGTTGAAACTTTGTATCCTTCACAACAGCATCTGAAGTGTTCTTTATTTAAACATTGTTTTTCCTACTCTTGATTTAACTAGGCATACTAGGTTCTTAGGTACCCAGTAACCTCCAATAATTTACTAATAGGAGCAAGGAGATAAATTGTAATACTGGCTATTTATTAAAAAAAAAAAAAAAAAAAAATTAGTTCCAGCACACTAACTAACTAGCTTCTCATAAAAAGTGAAACATGGTTGGTTTCTGTGCTATCCACAGACATTTCAAATAGATGACTTCTTTGAGGCTAAAACAAATAGCAAACCTAGAAATATGAAGTTAAAGTCCTAAATGAATTAAGTGGGAAAAAATTTCTCTTGGGATAAGTAATTAATAGTATTTTATCAAGGTAGAATTTCATTCCATCAAATTTATTGCATGCCCACTGTACTAGTTTTCTGCGTTACTTTTCTGTTGCTTTTGTAACAAATTACCACAAACTTGTGGCTTGAAACAGCACAAATTTATTCTCCTAGTCTGGAGTTAAAAGTCCAAAGTAAAGGTGTTGGCAGGTCTGTATTCCATCCAGAGGCTTTCATTTCTTTGCCCCTTTTTGAGCTTCTAGAAGTTGCCTACTTTCTTTGGCTTCTGAACCTCCCATCACTCCAACCTCTTATTCCATTGTCACTCCTCCTACTACTTACTCTGATTTTCTGAGTCTCTCTTATTGGGCCCACCTGCATAATTCAGAATAATCTCATTTTAATATCCTTACCTTAGTGACATAAGCGAAGTCCCTTCTGCTGTATAAAGTAGCATTCACAGGTTCTGGGGATTAGGATGTGGACTTCTTTGGGGGAGTCATTATTTAGCCTGCCACAACCACTAAATTCCAAGTATTTTGCAATGTGCTAGAAAAATAAAGGTGAAAAAAGTATGAGTGCCTCAGTGCTCCTTGGATTGTAAATTATATTTTCAATTATTTTGTAAACTGTGCTGCTGTCTATAATTCTTTCAGGCCTTGAAATTGGGTGCATAGATTAGGTATGTACCTTTTTACTACCATAAAAGGAATATAGATTTCTATGATTATATTCTTATGTTTATTTCTAAGAGAGTATAAGCTTCAAAATCGTTCTCTCAACAAGTATTTATTAAGTATCCACTCTGTGATAAGTATATACTTGGCTCTAAAGGTATATAGGTTGAGTATCTCTTATCTAAAATGCTTGGGACCAGAAATGTTTTGGATTTTGGACTTTTTCAGATTTTGGAATATTTACAGAATACATATTGGTTGAACATCCTTATTCTGAAAATCTGAAATAGAAAATGCTTTAATGAGCATTTCCTTTGAGTGTCATGTCGGCATTCAAAAAGTTTTGGATTTGAAACAAACGGTGGGGGGGGGCAGGGAAGAAGACAAAACAATCACAATTCCTTGAACTTAAGACAAGTGAACAGATATGATGTTGATGGGTGAGAGGGGTGGCAGGGAAGGAATCTGTAAAAGGACACGAAAATCAACTACATTGTATATTAATAAATTAAAACTTAAAAAAAGTTTTGGATTTGGAGCATTTGGATTTTGGATTTTCAGATTAGGGAAATTCAACCTGTGACAGTAAGCAGGCAACACCAGTTCCTTGCCTCTGGGGACTTTATTATAGCTAGGTTATTCTCAAATCCCTTTGTTATGTAAGCTGAGTCCAGTCCTATATAAAATTATGTACACATGAGAATTTAACTAGGTTTCAAGAAGGTATTTTAAAATCCTGATTTAAAATATTTTCAGGTTTTTTTAGCTTTTGTTTCCTTTCTGTAATTAGGTTTTAGGCATTCCAATTTCAAATTTTTAATGTAATGTTGGAAAAATAATGACTGAAAAATTTACATTTTCTTCTTTATAGATGTATCATATGGATCCTTTGAATCATCCAATATTTAATCCAGAGTTATTTCAACCAGAGATGGCGCTGTCAACAGGTAAGAAAACCCATCCCTATCGCCCTGTTGTTTTGCTTTCACTTTTTTTTAAATTCAGGATTTGCTAAGAGTCTTTTTTAGAAATTCAGTGATGTACATAGAAAGGAAATGTTGATTTATGTTTTAAAAACCAGTCGTTCAGTACATTTTCATTTTGCACAAAAACATTTTACCTCAACTTCTCAACGTATGGCTTACTGTGGTTGCTGATATCTGCTAGAACAGCTCAGAAGGAATTTCTTTATTCAATGTAAGGATTTTCCTTTTCTCCCAATCTTATTATCAGTGGATTCTTTTTAACTCTTCTGTGCTTTGTCCCAGACTCACATGAAGCAGTCTTGACTCCTCAGTTCTATTCCAAAAAAATTTATCTGAGGGCCTGTTGTGGAAGCCAGTATGCCAGGCTCTGAAAAGACAAAGTATACAAAAATCATGAAAGTTATCCTTTTAAAAAGGTTTTAGCTTTGCATCCTGACCGACTGGATAAAACAATAGTAATCTTTCTAATATGACTATTAGTTATCCCCATCCACAAATTATTTAATTTCATATAAGAAATAAAGAAATCAACTTATTTAGCTTCTTTTTTTTATTCATTGATTTGTACGTAAGTTCAGTGTGATGGCTCTTATGTTCTGTTTCGCTTCTCACATCACCAGTGGGACTTAACAGGTGTTCAAAAGTGGTGGCTGAATTATGGAGGTTGTATGTAAAACAGAGAGTTTGGTAATCACTGAAGTGGACATTAGTCATTTTGTTCTTCATAAACTTGCTCGTCTTCATTGGGAGACTTTCTCCAAGTTGTCTCATTCTCATTTAAAATTATTATGATTATTCTTATACTTACTTTTCATTCTTTTAAATAAGAATGTTTTTCTGCATTTGTATATTTACTATTTCTAGGAGTTCATGGGAGAGGAAAAAAATAAATCTGCTATGCTTTCACCTTCATTAGCAGAAGTTGTATTATAGAGGCGTTTCTTTACCCCACAAAACATATTTTTTTAGGCTTCTGTATCTCAGATCTTGTGAAATGCTATCCAATTTGATCTCTGGTTTTTTGGGGGGGTTATGAATATTCATGAGATACAAAGCTGATTGTCACCCCTCTGCCTAAGATGTGAAGGCCAGATCCATACTGGCGGCATGCCCATTACCACAAATTGCGATTGTACCCCATGTCCCCCACCGTAGGTCAGCTTCCTGTGAACAAGTAAATGACTTGGTAGCATATGTGTTTCCTGTGAACTTTTTAATTATGGGGTTTTGAAAGTATTTTTCTTAGTATTAATGTTCTATTGAAAATATAAGAACTTGGTTCCACCCTCAGGATATATACAAATTTCCATTTAATACTTTGTTAATACCAAACAGTATCCTGAGGCAGATCTTTTCTTAATGTTTTTTTTCTTTAGGTTTATGGGCTTAGAAATAAGATTATCAAAAGAACCATCTCAGTAAACATTCTGTGGTCAGAGCTTCTTGTTGTAGAAATTATTTTACCACCATGTTAGAAAAACTTTTAAAATTATACCTGAAAAATCTCTTTTTATAGTTGTTATTACCCCATAATTTTTATTAGTATGTTTTTCACTTTTTGTTGCAGTGGCATACATAGTACAATGTTTATAGTCCAAGAAGTATGGGATGTTTCATTCAAATTTAAAAGGGGTAGAGATGTTATCTAAACCAATATTAACTTATCATTTTCATATGGATTTTTTTATCTTCTATATTTCTTGAAATCTAAAACCATTAGTAGATCTACTACTCGTTAAAACCTCCAAGGGATATAGTACAACTGTATGTCTGTAAGATTATGCTGTAATTTAAATATCTCTGCACAGTGGAATGTCACTTTCATGGCACAGAAATGTGACCAAAAGAAAGATGGTCTTAAAACAAATATATACATATCAAGTCTAATTTTCTAGTTGATATAACTTGTGAATGTGTTCCCTGAAAGAGAAAAATGGCCCCATTTCATATGGAATTTCACATATTAAAAGGAAATTAAATTCTACAGGAAAATAATAGCAAACACTGCAAGTATTTTTAGAAGAATTAAGGGACTTGAAGTTTAATGTAAATGTGCTTCCAACTCCACCATATTTTCCATGAAGTCTTATCTAAATGTTGCTTTCTTAGAGGACTGTTTTCTTGAAATTTTCATTCAGTATATTTTAATATTTGTTACATTGTTATACAGGCTGTGTATTAGTAGTGTGACAGTGTTTCTATTTCTAATCAGTTTTACTTCCTTCTACGAAATTCTAGACCTTTTTTTTTTTTTTTTTGAATTTTAAAATTGCGATTACCTTTCTAACAGTAGTTTAAAATGTCCAGGGATGAATTTTATGCAGATGAAAGAAAGTATTTTACTGCATTACTGCATTGGCCAGTGACTCCCCATTTTTCTTTTCTTGTGTATGTTTCACTTCAAATACAGTCATTTCTCAACTGACTTCCTTATAAATTTCTTGAATAATAACGGCAAATAATTATACCTTTGTTTCCTACAGTTTTCTAGCCTTATCCTGATTCATCATAATACTGAGAAGATTAAAAACAAATTACCTTTTAAGTTATAGTTTACTTTTAATTTCAATCTGAAGGTTTATCTCTCCTTCACAAATTTATTTATCCAAAATAATGTGTTTTGAGCTTCTAGCTGAGAGACAGTGAAGATTAAAATGGACACAGAAGCATTCTCCTAGAATATTTTTAGTACCAAACATCTTAATTTGTCATTCAAACAAATGAGAAACAGCATATGCCTTTATTTATTGCAGAGCTATGGGTTACTATACTATCAACACAAATTCAGATGGGGAGCTTAGGGACTTTCTCATATTGAACAAATTTGTATTTATGCTGTCAGAGTTCTGATTTTCCTTTGTACAGTACTTAATCAGCACACACCTATCTTCAATTAAATTATTTTCAGGATTTTATAAAATGCTTGTGCTGTTTTGAAACAAAGTTTGCAGGAGAGCACAATATTCAAAAGCTTTATATAAACATCAAAAGCTATGGATTGATATGAAGAGTTCACCATGTCTGATAGTCTAAATTAAATTGGGGGAAGGAAGGGAGACAAACTAACCAGTTAGGGAATGAGGCAGTGCTTATGGATTCAGTTAATGGAAAGAAAAGAAAACTTAGTGTAAGGAAACACAGATAGATGGAGATCATTATCAATGTATTTCACACAGGTAGGTTGCTAGCTCAATCTCTTTTAATTTCATGTTAAGCACATTTTCTTTGAGGAATGAAAGTCAGAGTCTAATGATGTGAAGGCAAAAGAAAACAGTGCCCAGGAAGTGGTTGCTGCTTTTAATTGGTATTTGTGTCATTTTTAAAATGCTTTGTTGGGAGACAAGATTGTGAAGGCTATTGACATCTTAATCCTTGCCAGCCATCGTGCCTTTTGTAGGGTTGGGCAACGTGCCATCACCATTCAACAAACATTTATTTATCTCGGTTCTCTAAAACTGTAACACTATTGTAAAAATAATGTTAAATTTAATATTTCAAATGAGAAAGAGAAATTATATCCTTATAGAATTTTAGCTAAAATATTGATTTGAAACCACTATTTACAAACATAATTTCAGTTTTTGACTTGCTTTACATTTTATACCAAATTTGAGAAGGCTCACAGTTTCTTTTGGTTTCTGTTTGTTGTTTTTGTTTTTAGCAGATGGCCCATACCTTCAAATATTAGAGCAACCTAAACAGGTAAGAAGATTAAAGGGATGGGATTTTTTCTTTTAATGTGAGATCCCTACATCTAATATTAAGATCTCAAGCACTGAATAATAGAAAATGGATTTTATGAAGGAAGTAGTTATCTGAAAGATCAACAGCCTGCCAAATTATGTAACACCTTTATTTGTCTACTTTACATTTCTCTTAATCATTCTTCAAATTGTCTTAAGCCTCAGTAGTACACAGTTCTGTAAAACTCCAGTTAATTATAGATCTTGGTATTCTGCTATTTCTACCAGCTTAGCTTACCAGGCACTCCCAGGAAAGACATAGGTTATTTCTTTCATTTTCTTTTATAAGGAAGTGCACATAGACACAATTCACATACACTGAGTGACACGCATCAATTATGTTCATGCACGTGTAGTATTTCTGTGTCTTTCTCCTTCCTTTAGTAGCTCCAGCCTTTTCTTTTCTGTCTTTGGAACATGTAACCTAAGGCTAAAAGTACAGTGAGAGGTAAAGTATTAGAATGGACTGTTGAGTTCTCTTCCCTCTGGTGTTAGCTTTAGACTCAGCCTCTTTTGGAGTCAGGAGAGGAACATTTTATCTTATCAGGCTCTTCCTCTTACCACTAGATTCTGTGAAGGATAACTCGGAATTGAAATGGCCTCCTCATCGTGTTCCAACTCTGTGGATAAATATTTATTGGAAATTGGATGGGACTAGTGGTGAAAGAGAGGAGGAAAGTGAATCTTTAATATCTGCCTGTAGGAAATGTCAGTTATCAGGGAATGGAAGTAATGGTCTAACCTCCACAGAATGAGGACAGAGTTAGTAAATCTGAAGGGATGTGCTTATCACTGAGACTGAAGGTACATACACCTGCCCTCTTGCAGATACATTACCCAATACCTTTCCCAAGTGTTCTTTTTATTAGCTCAGGTGAGTGATTGTAACACTTTTGCATTGTGTAACATTTAACAAATGCTAACTAGGTCAAGAACTTAAATAAAGCATCTACTGCCTTGTGGTTTCACTATCTATCTATTGGATTTGGTCAGCACTTAAGGGTTATAAGTATCTTAATGACAACCAAACAGATGATCCTTATAAGGTCAAAATTAGATGAAAGTGGACAGGAAGGCCACATGAGACTTTGGGGTATTGTTCTTATTGCTTTCAGATAGCACTTTCTAACTCCACAGGCTGCCAACAAAACTTTCCTTTGCTTTACCTTTATGTCCAACTCTGTAATAGCAGTTTCTCACAGGAGGTCACCAATTGTCTCAAAGACCCTCCCAGTGGAATTTTATCCCCTGAAAGTCTATGGAAATTTTTCTAATTTGTAAAATCTGGGTTATCCGTGAAACTGAGAAATCAACAAAAATTTGTCTGCATACCAGACAAAGTATTTTTTCAAATATCCATTTTCATAAGCATAGCACTATGATAAAAATTTTAAAACGCATTTTTCTTTTTTTTTTGGCGGCTGGCCAAAAATGCAATTTCTTATCACAGACGCAATGCTCATAGGGAACACTGACATTTATGATTTACCTGAAGAGTTAATGTAATACAAAATTCAAAATTCAAATCATTATATGTGGATGTATAAAAGGTCATGTGAGTAAACAATGTGTTTGTTTACCAAACTGATGTTATTTTGATGTCTGACATCAGCGAAAGTAAGAAGGTTGCATTTAAGTCAGACTCTCTCACTGGATGGATGTAGCCTTGCCTTTGAGGTTGATGACTCATTTTAGGCAAATGGAGTTACTGAGATGAATTGTCATGGATTAGCAAATCTTTAATCTCAGAAGTTTAGAATCAGAAACACATCCAGACTATGCATTTGAAGACATTTTATATTCCTGAAAAAAGAATTATAAATTTTTATTCTCAGATTAAAAATTCTTTTGCATAGAATTTTAGATAGTCTTATGCAGCCACAAATAATATCTATCATGTTTTTCAAACTATAAGTAAGTTATTAAGGCATGCCTATTTACTTACAGTCTACTTGACACCATGACCAATAAGATATAATAGTATATATGTATATATTTTTCCAATTGTCCCAAAGGAATTTTGTGATTAAAAATAACAAATTGCTTTATTAATTTTTTTTTTCAAGTTAGAAAAATTCTTTTTCTTTTGGGCCCCTTTGCCACAGATTTTCCCTGGCTTGGACAGGGATAAGTCATAGCATATACTACTAATCTTTAGAATATCCAGTTCTGTTGCATATTATTCAGTGCTATTACCCAATACTATTTAAAAACTGAAGTTGTGTTTAAATTGATTAGCAGTCAAGTAAATCTCCATGGTTAGCCAATTCTGGAGGCTGTTGCACAGGATGTTGCATTTTCACAGTTAGAAATTTCATTTATTTATTAAATTTACTCACAAAAGGTATAGGGCTAAATTTGCAACTTATTTTTTAATTTGAATTTTGTGAGAAGCAAAACAGAGGACTTACCCCTAAAACTTCACTTGGAAAGACTTCTCTGGTATTTAGGTTTGGAATCTCTGGAGGAGCCATATGCAAGTGCTGTTTGAGGTACCACTTTGATGAGTTGATCATACACTGCAGACCCATGTGTGCCTTCATGAATGTTCCCAGTCTAGGCAATTGACTTCAGGCCTTATTTATCCAGTGAGATATGTTTTAGGAGCAATCTTTGCAAATCAGGAAATCCTCAGAGAATACAGGGATAGTTCCGGTTCAAGGCACCTGGACCATTCAAAGATTGCAAGACCCTGTTAGGCATAATGAAATGTGGTACAATCTAAGGAGGGCAAAAATTTTACAATGGACTAGAGCTTAAAACTGTTAAAACCTTTATGTTTGCTAGAGTTCCACAGTTGTATGAACATGTAAGGTAGAAACTCCCACCAGCAAGTAGTGGGTATGGGGAGCTACTGATGGCCTAATGATCTAGCACTGTTTATTATGAAGTCAGTTCCACAATAAAAATACGTGAAAGGTGAGGATATTCCTTAAAATAGGTTAACATATTGTTCTTTTCACCAGTGGGTGAATTTGAAAAAAGAAAAACTATCTGGTTAATTAATTGTACAATTATAAACTACTAACACTACCACAAATTGATTATCATTATTGTAGAGTTGAGTTTTTCAGGAAATGCAGTGAAAGCTTCCTTAATATGATGATCACAGTCTGGCCAGTTAGCTAAGTTGGTTAGAGCATGGTGCTGATAACACCAAGATCCAGGGTTATATCCCTGTACCAGCCAGCCACGCCCCCCCCCCCAAAAAAAGAAAAAGTATGATAGTGAGGTCTTTTGCGTAATTATTCTTGTTTTATTCTGTGTATACAATTACAGATAATTATAATTATGTTAGCTTTATAAATCATAAAATAGTAGAACTGTAATAAATCTTAAAGATGGTCTGGTATAATCTTCTCATTTCTACAGATGAAAAACCATGGCACTTCAGCCTAGTCATTCATATAGTAAAGACTTGCAGCTAACTCTTCATTGATTAACTACATTTGTAGAATTTCTGAGTCAGACAGTATTTAAGGAGACTATGCAGTTTTTGAATTTAGTTAATATTCAAGCTTGAGCTCGTTCATATCAATAATCATAAAATCAAAAATCTTATCCTCTGATCTGTTGAGAGAAGCTCCTCAGCTGTGCAGTCTAGCATAGGGTGTATTCTACAACACTGATGCAATATATTTAAAAAAGACATTTCTGTAGTCTCTGCTGAACCAACTGTAATCAGAGTAGGGAAAAGGAATTCCTTTAAGTAAGAGTTAAAGAAGCATAACTTTTAGTAATATGTCAAAGTTCAGAGCTTGGCAGCAGCAGTTTGAGATGAGGAAGCTCTGATTCAAACAAGCTGTAGCATGCCAAGTCCAAAAGTTTAAACTCTTCAGCAGTTTATTCACCACATATGCACAGCATGAGAGCTTCCGCAGGCTTAGGTACCTGACTTTCCAGCCACATCTCAGTGCACAAGTGTCAATTAATATTATTTTCATAATAAGGTTATGAAAAGGGATTCTTATTTACAGAGTCCCATTTCACAGTTTCATGTGTTTTTCTTCTCTCATCTTGTACACAACAAGAATTAAAAATTGGTATGTAACTTTGTCACTATAATTTTTACTAAGCATTTCTCAAACTTATTGGCTCTATGTTCACCTTTGCAGAGAGGATTTCGTTTCCGTTACGTATGTGAAGGCCCATCCCATGGTGGACTTCCTGGTGCATCTAGTGAAAAGAACAAGAAGTCCTACCCTCAGGTCAAAGTAAGTTTGAGGTGTTCTTCTATGTGAATTCTGGAAGATTCAGTTTCCTAGGAGTGAAACAATGAAACTGTTTTAAGTGAATACAATTTGCCTTTGCTCCTAAACTGAACTGTTCATATGATTATTACAGTTTTTAAGTAGAAATTTGTCTCTTAACAATAGAAGTGAGAGATTTTTAAACTCTGTTTACATTTCCATTTAGTAGAAATGTTTTCAACATTGGCTAACAAACTTTTACTATTTCTCAATCATCTTAAAGTTTTTTAAAATTGTACACTTCCTGAAATGTTAGTAAGTCTTTGAAAGAAATGCTTGATTTTGGCTCTTTGGAGATTTAGTGAAAAACAAAACAGATGACTGAGTGTATGGATTATATAGTATGTTATTGAAGATCATTCATTTAGATCCAGAATCTGTTACTTACTAGCTGTGTGGCATTGACTAGGTTAATCCAACACTTCTAAACCTCAGAATCCTAATGTATAAAATGCAGAAATATTAATAGTATGTGGTTCATAAAGTCTTTTAGAGATTAAATGAGAAAATGTATGTAAGTGCTCCACAAAGAACGTGAAAGCACCCTAGGGCATCTCTGCCTGTAGCCATGTGTGTTGGTCCTTCTTGGAACCAACTACTTCATAACATGCTGGTGGTGTGCTGGTGTTTACCCTTTACTATCTTCAGGTTCTTTTTTTGTTTGTTGATTTAATGGAAAATATCTTTCTCTAAGTTGAGTTTTTTATTTTCATAATATGGTGCCATGCTTCAAAGACTCACTGATAATAGTTTTGCAGTTAAGTCAGTCAACAATTGCAGTTTAGCAATTTTAAAAGTTTTTATTTGTTCAGTAATTCAAGGCTTGGACAAAACAATTCCTCCTACGTGTGTGCCCTCCTCAGAATATAACATACTTTTGGCCTCAGTCTTTTTGTTGGCTTATTTTGTGAATAGAGATGAAGTTCAACAGAGCAGGGCTGCAGCAAAATTATGACGTGAGATCTGTCTTTGGTTTTGCCAGGCTTATATTTTGTTTCTCCCCTTTCCTCATATCCCACTTCTAGGCCCAGGCCTTTCTAATTTCTTATCCTTGTTCCAAAACAAAAGACAAAATACTGTCATGTCATTCATTACATTTCAAGTGCTGCTCACCCATATTATATAGTATGGGTCCTATCGGTCATATTTGCATTTTAAGTCTCTTAGCTCTAGTTGTGGAATGGAAGATATTTTTCCCATTAAAGGTAATTAGGCACATAAAGATGATGTCTTTAGCCCACAGAAGCAGACCACAGTCTTATGGCCTCAAGTCCTTTAGAACCTGGATGAGTAATGCGGAACAGCAATAAAGGGAATTAGAATTTATTAAAGACCAAAGACTTGCCAAGTCCTTTACATACATTATCTCTTTTAATCCTGATAACAACCCCAGTATGTAAAAAGTGTAATTCCTATGAGGAAACTGAGGCTCAGAGAGAGGAATTAACCTGCCTTTCTCACAGGACTAGTGGCTCTTTATCCTACAGCAGATGATTGCTCATTGAATCTCTCACAGAGAATGTGTGCATTTGGGATGCTGGGTGCCAGGAGACAAGGGGACAGGACATGGAAGGACAGTGGAAAAATAAGGCACGGAGAATGATAACAATGTAAAGCAAGGGAGAGAGAGGCTCAGGTGGCAAAGGGTGCTCAGGTATTAGGGAGTCAGATGCAACACATCTTTTTAAAACATAGGTCTGTGTGTCATATATGACACATGAGTATACAAATGTTGTGTATGTTTTTGTGTGTATATATTTGTGAGAAGGATAATTGAAAGAAACATGTTCTCAGCATTGACATTGATTATAAATAGTGAAGAATTAAAATTAAGAAAAAAAATGGGAGTTTTTTCTGGGTTGGGTCTGTACAAAAAAACATAAATTATGGTATAGTCGGCCCTCCATATCCACGGGTTCCTCATCCATGGATTCAACCATCTGCAGATGGAAAATATTTGGAAAAATAAAAAAAATAATACAAATAAAAAACTACAGTGTAACTGTTTACATAGCATTTACATTGTATTAGATATTATAAGTAATCTAGAGATGATTTGAAGTATATGTATGGAGGTTATATGCAAATACTATGCCGTTTTTTTTATCAGGGACTTGTGTATCCTTGGGTTTTGGTGTCTGTGAGGTTCCTGGAACCAATCCCCCAGGGATACCCAGGGACAACTGTACTTTCATTAACTTGTTTACTTTAATTGCTCTAGTATTCTGTGGCTGAGTAACAATTCTTAATACTAACAACTACTTGGCACTAACTATGTTGTAAATTTATTGGCTAATAAAACCCTTACATATCTACTTATGCTTAGTCTTCATACATTCCTCTCATGTAGAGGTTCCACCCACTCAAAAACATTGTTGCTTCACAGTCACAAAATAATTTAGAAATGCAGCAGCTTAATGGACACGAGATGTTCTTATTCCAATCATGGTTTCTATTTCAAGGAGTTTAATACTTAGTGGTAAATACAGGCAGATATGTAAACAACTAATAATAAAACAAGTCAAAATATAAATGCAGAAGATTGGTCATAGTTAAACTTCAGCTTCAGCTGCTTTATTTCACCCAATCATTTGTTTTTAAATTCAATAATTCAGTATATATTTATTTAAGCATTTAATCAAATTGTAAGAAATGAAGAACTCAGTGTTTAGAAAATGTAACTATTATAAGCTGTCATTGTTCTCTTAGCCTGTCATTGTTCACTGGGAGTTTAAATGTCTCTGCTCAGAAAACTCTTAATTAGAAGGATGGGGATGAGGGGAAGAAAGAGACACTGTGAGGTATTTTTTCCCAGAGATCTTCTCTTAATATCCCTCCCAATAGTCTTTCATAAAGAATAGCTGAGGGTGACCTTTCGGTTTACAAAGGGATTTTAAATCCCTTTTCCCTGTAAAATTTTGCAGAGGAAATTTAAAGAAAATTTGAGGTTTAGGCTCCAATGTATATCTTTTATCAGGAAGACCTTTACATTTTATGTGTCTTTTCTGCCAAAGTTTATTAAGCACCTGCTCCCTGTGAGCTGTCAGGGAGGCATGGAGCAGATTCATCTAGATCAGAGTTTCTCATACTCAGCACTATTGACATTTTGGGTTAGAAAATTATTTGTTATACGGGGCTGTTCAGTGTATTGTAGTATATATAGCAGCACTAAATACTCACTAGATGCCAATAGCATTTCTACAGTTATAACAACCCAAAAATATCTCCAGATACTGCCAAATGTCCCCTGGGGGATAAAATTACCCCTGCTTGTGAATCACTGATCTGGATGTAATGTGGAATCAATCTTAACCTTATTCCTTTGCATATTTTGCTACTATAAAGCTGTATCACATAGATTACATGGAATTTTCCAAATATGTTATTTTACAAACTTATGTACTTTTCCTGATTATTAGTAGATATTTCTTACTTTCAAGATGATGATCATGGTGTCTGTGTAATTTCTCCTAGAATCTGTGAGTTAGTGTACCTGGATGTTAAGGAGAAAGACAGAAAAGATAAAAAAATATTTATCTTAAAGATTTCATATTCTGTGATAACTGCATACCTAAAAGTTAATGTAGGAGTTCTGTTGACTGTTACAAACTATTATGGAAGGGAAAGTGAAAGTGGAGGCAGGGACTTGTTCTACTGTGTGTGAAAGATGGGAGCATCTACAGAATAATTCTTTCAGGTCTGGCGAGGTATAATGGAGAATGCCCTACGTTCATCTAGAATCCGTTCTCACAAGAACTTGTGGGAGATTCACGTTCAGTGGAAAGAAATGATATTTCTGAGCCTTAGATTTGCTACATATTTATTAAGTGCATTTGTTCAGGCTTAAAAGTAAAATGTTATGGGCTCTGCCTTACCTTTACCTACAGTCTCTCTCCCTCCAACCTCATTCTGTGTCTTCTTGCCATGCCTCTGTGAGAGCGCTAACACTCAGCTGTCCCCTGACAGGCACCCTGGAAGGCTGGAGGTTCAGTGTGGACTCAGTCCTGTGGAGGCAGCAGCAAAGGGTCAGGGGCCAACCTGAAAGTTTTGGGGGCTGGCTGTAGTTTGGGGGCTGCAGAACCCAAACTGCACTTTATAGAACTTGTGAACATGTAACCTGCTTGGGATGCTGTCTTCCTCATTGTGCAAATTTGATGTCTCAAATTAAATCATTTTAAAACCAACTCTAGGAGTCTACCAAGATCCTGCATTTTCTGCTGAAATTGTGCCCTATGCATAAAACCCTATTTCAAATAAGTGGGTATGAAAACCCTATTTCAAATAAGTGGGTTTAGACACCCTTTCACCATGTTGAGATTATTTCTAGAACTCATGCTAATGATCCACCCAGTATTCTGCATGTTTCTTTGGTGTAGCTGAGAAGAAAGAATCCCACTTAGCTTTCTAATTCTTGCTCTGTAAGTCTTCATATTCTTTTTTTAAAAATTGTAAATTATTTTAAGCATATAGGAAGTTTAAAAACTGATTCTTATGTAACAGACACCATGTATCACAATGTAGATTTAATAGATATTAACATTTTATCATATTTGCTTCTGATCTCGCTCTCAGAAATGAAACATAGTTACAGCTAAAGTCCCATCCATCCCTTGGCACCCTTCCTTCTCCATAGGTAAATCTGTATTCTGAACTTTCATTTTCCAAAATGTTTTTATATTTTTACTATGTAAGTATGCATTTATAAAAGCTGGCATTTTCTAGAAAATTAATTTTTACTAGCTTCAGCTCAAATTTTCTATTATATATGATGGCTTCTTTTCAGGGAAAATGAGGGTTAAAGCTGGGCTCCATTAAAGATTAAATGGTGCTCACTTTGATGCTATTGATTCCTCCTTACGATCTCAATAAGAATGTATTCATTCACAATGTGGAGTTTATACTGACTCTTACAGCAAAAACTAATATTCAGAGAAAAATCTAGGGAAAGTAAGTATTCAAACTAATTCTTATATCCCATCCTCTTTTAAGAAAAGAAAAGTTTTCATGTTTGAAACATTAATCTATTATACTGTCCTATAAAGTTTCCCTTCAAAGTTTCCTCAGTTCTAATTTTATCATGGAGCTCCTAATGGGAGAGGCTGGCAGAAAAGCACAAGAACCTTCCTTCAGGCCAAGCTTGTCCCTGCCTGTTTTTGACTCAGCAAGGAGTGCCAGGGAGGGCTCATTTCCCTCTTTTTCCCGAAAGTCATGCATGAAGTTTTAAAAATCAAACTGCCTTCCTCTTCATGGAGGTGGAATGGTGCCAAGAGGAATAGCCCCATGGGGCTTCAGAAACCCTCACTGATTTTCCTCTAGGGTGACCAGAAAGCAACCCTCTCCCATTCTCAGCTGATATAGCATCCTGCATGGCCCACGCTGCAAAACAGAAATTGACATCAGTGACTTTGATTTCAAAATACAAATAGCTTACCAGTTAGTATTCTTTTTTTTTTCTCTTTCATTATAAACATTAAATGCAAGGGACTTAAACACAGCTGATATAAATGTAACTATTTTTAATCAAACGTTTTCTGAAAACTGGTTCTCACACATGTTTTCTTTCCTGAGTGTTTTATGTTAAGCAGAGGGTGTGTGTTGAAAATTTGAGGTCAGCAGCAGCTTTTTTGTTATTCTTCCATCCCCCCACTGATTGAAACAAAAAGTCTCCACTCTTGGTGCCTCTCACTCAAAAATCCTAAATGCTAAGTTTCTGTCAAGGTCAAATAAAGACAGTCTGATCTGCTGTGGCATTTGAAGATATCACATATCTTTGCATAATCTCCCTTTCCTTTGTAGAGACTTGTCAGATTCATGTTTGCCATTCTAAGGATATAGTTGGAATATTAATTTTGAGTAGTTTGATCTGACTCAATTATTTAAAACAACAGGGGAGATCACTAACAATCAATTAAGCATTTGTATAGAACCTAGTTCATAGCATTTATTAGAATTTACATTGACTCTCCTAAGCTGTCCACTGTGCACATGTTAATAAGAGAAAATAATCATATCCCGCATGTACATTATACCGTGTGCTCTGTAACCCACAAGAAAAGGTGCTTATTGAAAAGAAGGGCCTCATCACCTGGGGTCCATGGATCCCTTTTGGGTTTCAGAGGGTTTTTGGACTCCAGAATTTATATGCAGAATTGTATGTGTATATGTGTGCATTTTTCTGGGGAGATGAGTATAACTTTTTATCAGATTTTCAAAGAGAAAGACTCAGGCATGGTAAAGAACCATGCTGTAACAACTTATGCCGCTTTGGCTTTTTGATGGCAGCTGATTAAAAAAACTAGTATATATGATGTCATTTAAAACATTTTTTCTCTTTTTATTTTGCATTTTAAAAACTTTATATTTACATTTTTGCATTTTTAAATCTATTTTAAGTGAGCTGAAATGCTTTAGATTGCTCATCACGTAACCCAGAAAGCCACCCTTCAGTTTGTGAGTAGGTGGAAAAGAGATGAGACTTTGTATCAACAGCCAGAAGAGTTGAATAGGCTTCTCTTCCTTTTTTCTCTTACTCTTCCATACAGATGCTGATTAAGCAGGAAGCTAACCATTAGTGGTTGAAGCCAAAAAAGAGAAAAGAATTAGTTTAACAAATATTCACTGGGCAGGATGTGTCATGTACTACTCTAGGCAAGCAGACAAAACTCCCTCCCACTCCCATTGTAACTACAATCCAGACTTATAGGTAGTTTTTCTTTCTTTCTTTTTTTTTTTTTTTTGTGACCAGTAAGGGGATCATAACCCTTGGCTTGGTGTCACCCGCACCGCGCTCAGCTAGTGAGCGCACCGGCCATCCCTATCTAGGATACGAACCCACGGCCTCAGCACTACCAGTGCTGCACTCTCCCAAGTGAGCCACAGGGTCAGCCCTAGTTTTTCTTTCAAGTAGTTCAGAAGTTTTGTATTTGATCCTAGAACAAAATATTGCCTTGTAGAATGTTTTTAAAAATGGCCGTCTTAATCTACTATTTGTTTTCAAACTCACCATTATAAAGTGGAGAAAGCTACTCATTAAAGGAAACTTCTAGCACAAATAGCTGTGAAATTTAACCCTTACAAATGATTAAAAGAGCCATAGTCTTGTTAAATTTACAAATTGAATTTTTAATTGTTTTAAATCAGTTCTGGCTTTCGTGACTTTCCTCTGTTGGCTATTCTTGTTCCCCCCCCCCCATCTACACTTCCCTAAATACATGATTATTCGTGGGAACATTGTTCAATCTGAAGCAAATCTCTCACGGCTTCTTCTAAACCCAGTGGTATCAGTCAGAAGATTATAACATTTCCTCATTCCATTCAGGAATCCTACTCTTATAAAGTTGCATACTGGTAATTCTTCTTTATAAGGTAAGGCAAATACAGAGAGCACTAAGGTCCCCAAATGTATGTCACTGCCTCTTCCACAGACAATTTGTTTTTCAACCCATCTGCATGTCTAGAGGTGAAGCTCTAAGATACCCTGCAGTCTCAGTCTTTTCTCCCCACCCCCCAGGTGGGTTCCAAATTAGAGTCCTCCATTTTACCTTTACTTCCCTGTGGTCTCATGAAGGTGGGCTGGAAAGTGTAGGTAGACTTTCACAGGCAATGCCTCTCACCTTTAGGTCCCCATCCATTCAACAGAAGGATTATAAGAATGGCTTGCCGTGCTCACTTACATCATCTCATTTAATCATCATAACAGTCCACGGAGGTAGGTTCTATGATCCACATTTTATAAATGTGGAAATTGAAGTCTAGAGAAGTTAAGCTTAACCTGGGTCTCACAGCCTTTTAGAGATAGAGCCCAAGATTTCAGTTCAGGCCATATGATTTAAGAGCCCACGCTCTTTAACTATCATGGGATACTACTGATTACCGTGATACTTAGGATCTGTGTCTACTTGCAGGGGTCCTTTAAATCTATGGTTCTCAATCATGAGTGAGCATCAGAATCACCCAAGAGTGTTCTAACAACAGTGATGCCTGAGACCTGCTCCACATGTGCTAAGTCACAGTGCATCATATAGCCAGTATGGGATTCTATGATAATTTCCAAGGGTTCGTGTCATTATATGACAACATATAAGAACAACAGATGATCAAATTGGCAAATCATGTTATAACCATGGAATAGAATATTATGCCACTGTGTTTTTAAAAACTGATAGCTATGAGGACTCTGTATGACATGGAAAACTGCTTATTGCCTAATATTAAGAAAAAAAGAGAATTCTAAATTATTCCTACCCACTGATTACAAATATTAGCCTCTTTTTATAAAGTCTAGGCTGAAGCATGTGGGTAAATCTCTAGCTTTATTTATCCATGACTTAAACTAGATTGGTTGATACCTGACTCCACTTTGAGTAGCAGAACATTAAACTGAAGGGAAAAAAATGATGTGAGGCAAACTCACTAAACAGCTACAATTTCCACATGTTTTAGTTGAAGGTCAGAGATGGTAGAGAGCTATATAAACTAATTTCCTCAGGAGATCTATGGGAGGCAGTGCAGTGTCTTTCTCAAACTATATTGTGCATAGAAATCTCTTCCAAAGCTTATCTAAAATGTCAGTTTTGTTCTATTATTTGGAATAAAGCTTTTGGCTGAAATGGCACTTGGCTCGGATCTCTCTCTAATGCATCTTGCCCAAACCTAACATGTTCCATTTCCGAAGCCTGGAAGAGTAGATAATCCTGCCACTACAAAACACTTAGAAATGCTAGAACAAAAATACAACAAACATTTCTCTCATCTGTAGTTGAGCTTACAAGAAAGTATGCGAAGTACTCAGGAACCATAAAACAAAAGAGGAATTTGTAAAAGTGCAATAGGATATAGATGAACTCTGGGGCCATAGTTGCCCTAGAAATATTTGCTGACCTGAATAATTGAGAAGCTTGGTTTTTAACAGTTTCCAAGGGTCAAAAGGGAAGGCCTTGGGCCTTTCCAGTCTGAGAAATTGGAACTGTGATCCCCCACTTACGTCAGGACTCTTACTGGGCTACACTTTCTTTTTTTCAGAAGATATAATGCCTCTCTCGAGAATCAGTAACTACAGCCCCAACTCTTACAGACTGACAGATTCAGAGTTCAAGTTTATACTCCCTGCATAGTCTGGAAAACCCCAAGTCTAGCAAGTAATCGAAAGTGGTTTCAGATTGGTGGTATCCTCAGAGCCTGGCAGAAGCAGACAAAAACGTGTAGCTCAAACAAACATGAGCTCCCGATCAAAAATTAGGAAACATATAAGCAGACAAACCCTGTGATTAAGAATTAGCAGAACAATGAAAAGCAAAATTAAATCCCCAGAATCTTCTGATAATAAGTTATTGATTATTTGATATGTTAATATGTTTGTTTACACAAGAGAAATAAAATATGGAACTGAAAACAGGTCAGGCAGAATGAACAGAAAATCAAGTAGAATTTTTAAAGTTAAATATATATTTATTGAAATTATTTAACATAGTGAATGAGTTAAAAGCCAGAGTAGATACAATGGAAAAAAGAATCATCATATGGAAAAATAGATGTAAAGAAATTTCCCAGAATGTAGCACAGAGAGACATAGAGGATTTGAAAGAAGGGGTGAGCTGGAGGGTACAAGAGAAGGAGTAACAGGTGTCCAGTTGAAATCCTAGAAAGAGGTAACACAGCTGCAGAGATCTGGCTCTACACTTACAGGTTCTGGATCTGGGGTGAGGTTTAGGTGGCTGGACCACACTTTTAGGGTTTAAAGCATTGGCTCTGAAGTTAGTTGGTTCAGGGCTGGGCATGATGTTGATTCCTAGCTTTGCCATTTACTAGCTATGTTACTTATCTTGGCCAAGCCTCAGCTTCCTCATCTGTAAAACTGAAAAAATAATACCTACTTCATAGGATATATGTGTAAATTGAGTTTTTTCAATGGATGGCACATAGTAAGCCCTTTAAAATGATAGTTGCTTCTATTTTTAAATTCCCAAATACACTAATATGAATATTGAATGACAGCTTTGCTGATTCATTTGTGGATTCATGGAGCCACACAAAAGCTTCATCAGTCCATTTATTTATTTTCAGTACAACTTCACTAATCAGTATTACTTCCACTATATTTATGCCATGCCTTTCAATCTGTGTAAGGTTATTAAGACAGGATACTGAAATCAGATGCTATGCCAAAAGCTTACTTATAAAAGTAACACATGACTTCTAATCAAAGTCTCATAGATAGCAGGAGGCCAGAAAGGAATTTATTAAATTCTTATTAGGCTCCTTAACTGTGTTCTCTTAGGCACTATGCATTTACTAATTTGTATCAGTATTGTATTAGTTTCCTAAGGCTGTGTTTTAATTTAGGATCTTTAAGATGCAGAGCATCCCTTCAATGATTAGGAGAGACCCAAGACAGAAATAAAGATTTTATTACCTATTCGTCCTGGGGGTACACGCATGCCTGGAGGCCACACACATGGAGGTCAGGGAGTATGTGGAGAGAGACAGAGAGAAAGGGACCCACAGGCCAATGCTTTTATTGGGTTCAAGGCATTATCCAAACAGGTTTCTTGCAGAGAGTTTTAATTGGTAGGTTTAAAGCAAACAGACACAAGTTCCAGGAGGTCACGCAGTGACTGAGAGGTGGTCACTGTGGCATATCTGCACAGTCCATGTGGGGTGTGAGGGTCAGCAGGACCAGTCAAGTAGTTTGTTTCCAGTGGTCCAATAGGAGGCAGTTGTACAACACAGATGTCTGGATCGGCCACACAGAGGAAATGAGAAGAGGTGTAGAACTGGAAATTGTGTCAAGAGTGACTGAGTCCTGCTTCTGGTATGGGAAAGTCCAAACTACGTTCAGAATTGATGCCAAGGCAACATAAACTTATAAGCAATTGCTATAGGCTGCCATAACAAATTACCACAAACTGGGTAGATTAAAGCCACAGAAATTTATTCTTTCACAGTTCTGGAGGCTAGAAGTCTGCTATCAAGGTATGAGCAGGGCCATGCTCCTTCTGAAGGCAAAAGGAAGAATCCTTGTTGGCTTTTCTGAACTTCTGACAATCCCCGGCAGTCTTTGGCTTGTAGCTGCATTGCTGCAATTTCTGCCTACATCTTCACGTGGCTGTATTCCTTCTGTGTCTCGTATCCAAATATTCCTCTCCTTTCTCTTATAAAGATACCAGTTGTTGCATGTAGGGCCCACCATAAGCCAATTTGACCTCATCTTACCCAATTTCCAGATAAAGTTACAAAGTTCTGGGTGGATATGAATTTTGGGAGACACCATTCAGCCCACTATGAGTATGGCACTGAGCTTATGAACCAGTAATCCTGAAGGCATGGGATAATGTTTATTTCAACCCCATGATGCACTCAGAGAGAAATTTACATGTATCCATGGTGTTCCCTTATATATGATTTTTATATATTTAGGGAGTAGCAGGAAATGTATGAAGTTGGAGAAGTTTGCCACTGCTTTGAATAATTTACTTAAGAAAGAGATATTCTTGTGATATCTCCCTGTGGAGTAGGTGACGGGTGTGCTAGTAAATGTTTAACAACTGCTCTTCAGGAAAAAGCAAAACAAAACACCCCGATTTGTAGCGTTTGCCAATTTCCTTAGTATAAATCTTTCCACCATGGTCAATTTCAACTTACCAATGTGAAATCAACTGGCTTGCAAAACTTCTGAAAATTTAACAATCAACTCTTGTGGGCTAGTCAAGCCAACTCCAGCATATCACTGCAGGATTTCCTAAAGAAAACAGATCATATCATAGATATTAACCCAGTGAGCAATAGTCAGATCAAGAGAAGATAATAAATTGCTTCCTATAAGGTTCTTTACTCATGTGTTACATAATAGAATTACCAGGGACTTTGCAGGATCTGAGTAAACCCATTAAGTTTCTGAAGTGGAGACATCTGTTGTATAGTAGTTAAATAGAGCTGTGGTTTAATGAACAAAACACTATACTTGCCAGATCTTACTCCAGACTATGCCACTTACATCTGGTGTGATCTTCAACAAGTGGCTTAGTCTCTTCAAAGTTTATTTTCCTTATTTGTAAGTTCAAAATAAAAATATCTACCTTGCAGAAATAGTGTAAGGATAAATGAAGTAATTGACACAAAAGCACCTGGCATAGTACCTAGGATATCTATAGCATTAAATGTTCATTCAAGACATGTTTATATTTTTAATAAAAAATCATGAAAAATGCCTGTAATATGATTGTTAGTTCCGTGAGGGCAGGGATTTTGTCTGCTTTGTTTACTGCTATATCTCCAGCACCTGGAATAATATCTAGTATATAGTAGATGGCCAGTAATTATTTGTATAGTGAATGAATATCCGATGTGTAGAAAGCTGCTAGAATTATCTTCCCAAGAGAAGCACTACTACTGTATTAGTCTGTTTTTGTTGCTTATAACACAAATACCTGAACTGGGTGATTTATAAGAAAACAAAATTTATTGCTTACAGTTTCAGAGGATGGAAGTCCAAAGTCCAGAGAACACATCTGGTGAGGGTCTTTGGTGGTGGCGACCATGACCCAGGGGTCTCCCATGGCAGAAATGGAGGATCAGAGAGAGCAAACTTTTTATGTGCTCTTCTTTTAAAGCCCTCAGAACCATGCCCCTGACCACTATTATTAATCCATTCACTACGCCATGGTCCATGGTCCGACAATGTAATCACCTCTCCAAGACCACACCTTTCAATTATCACAATAGGATTTCCCACTCTCTTAACAGTCACAGTGGGGATTTAAGGTTCAATGAAATTGGGGGCAGGGGGACAGGATCGAATCTACAGCAACTACTAGCATGATGTAGCTAAAGAAGAAACATATTACATGATATAATAGTAATACTTGTTACTGGAAACAGCAAGAGTCTTCAACCAGCCTTCAGGGCTCCCCTCCAACTGCTGCTCCCTCTCAATCTTCCCATCTACCAGCCTTCTTTTCCTTTTCCTTCCCAAACTCACTTGCCTAAAATGCAGGAGATCCATGTCCTAGATTCAATTCAGACACTACAACTTCAATCTTAGACATTTCACTAAACTTATCTGGGTTGAAATGGGCTTTTCTGTTTCAGTTTTTCTGTCCATTGGAATCTTCCCATGGCAAACGAGAAAAACTAAATAAAACTACCTTAAGCAAAAATGGGGATTTATTCATTTAAAAAACTGCAAATTCCAAGGTAAGAGGTAGCTGGCTTCACATTCCACTGGATTCAGAGCTGACACTATACCTTTTGGCTTCTCTTTCTCTTACTTCTGTTACGTAGGCTCCCATCTCCAGCTCCAGGAGATGGACCTAGTGGCAGCTCCAGGCTCACTATGTAAGGGTACCCAGCCTTGCAGCAAAGAGTCTGCTTTCTTAGAAGCTGGATAGAGGTTTAAGAAGTGCCAGCTTGGAGGTTCATAGGCCTTAGTTGGCCTGAGTTGGTTCACATCCACACCTGAAGATAGTACTGAGGAAGCGGAATGTGGGACAGAGTAATTATGTTAACAACCATTCACAATCTCCACCCAGGATCTGGAAATGGGGTTAGCTACAGCACAAACATGGATTAGATTGGGGTTGTGAATCTAAGCAAAAGATCTGTGTACTGGTAAAATTCAAAGAGAGAGCAAAAATAACAAACATTAATTAATTTCTTCCCCCCATGATCAGCCTAAGACTTCTAAACCCCCTTCATTACTGAAATTGTGTGATTCTGTGTACCCCTTCTCTAGAGAATGTCTAGTCTGTGCTATTCCCAATGTACAACTTTTATTTTTTAAAAAGTAAGAACTAGTTTTTTATGTACTTAAAGGTATCATATGCATTTAATAAAAATTCAAGTAATACAAAAACATATGTGGCAAAAAGTAAGTTTTCCTTTGATCCAAGGTCCATCACATCCTTGAAAAGAAGCACTGTTATGAATTTCTTGGATAGGCTTCCAAAAATATTCCATGGGTATATAAGCTTAAATGTACATGTTTATGCCTGCAAGCACATGTATATTTATACATCCAAATACATAAAAAACAAACTATAAAACCTATGTATTTATACACACACAGTCTATTAATGTATAAAATACTTTTCCCTTGCTTTTTTCACTTACTGAATTTTGGACATTCTTTAGCAGCACATAGACCTCTAGAGAGGTGAGATTGCAAAGTGATTAATAGCAGGCTCTAGAACAGTCTAACCTGGGTTCCAATCCAGTTCTGCCCCATATTAGATGTGTCACCTCTGCCTCATATTAGCTGTGGTAAACCTCTCCGTCAAGCCACCATCCTCACCATCTTTCTCTGAATGAGCATCCATAGGTGATTTTTTTCCTAAGTCAATTATTACTAGGAATTAATTACTATAAATTTATGGTTTTCTAATTCTTTCATTCCTTTCTCTTTTTGTGACATATAGTTGACATTTTTCTGTTTTGTTTTGGGTTTTTTTTTTTTTTGAGCTTTTTCTTCTCCATACTCCTTCAAATAATTTTTTTTAGTATCAGTATACATTTATGGATTCTTCTGTTATTCGGTATATTATAAGCCATTCCTGTCATTATTCATTTTGATGCTTAAATTGTCATACACTTGCCAGTGAGTCATTTCATGCTGATTTTTTTGTACTTTTGACATGCCCCATGTGTTTTTTAACACTTCCTTATTTCTGAAATCTTAAGATGTTCTAGATTCACCCTGCACCTTCCCTGCATCAGTCCTGGAATCACCCATCTTTCCATAAAACCCTGTTCCTTTTAGCAGAGAAATTTCTTCTAGACTCTTTCATTAGATGAGCTAGAAAATTGATTTTTTAAAAAATCTTGAATTCATGCTCTAATTCATACCTGTAATTCCAACCTAACACCACAGACTTCTTCCTTCTTTCCCCCCATCTTAAATATGTATCTCCTTTCTCCAATAATGAAAACCCTCATTGCCAATGATAGCGGTATACTAACTTATTTTGCCCGGTCTATAATGCACATGCACATTTGTAGGGAAATAAAATAGTTTTAAAATTTCTATATCATTATCAATAATAGCTACAAACTTACTAAATACAGTTCAAAGTTTCATTGCAGTTCTTTTGATCAAATATATTCAGTCAGAGTAGTGTGTTCAAAAGTTACTTGGATTAGATTTTTTCTTTGTATGTAGTTTTGTTATCATTGGGCTATAGAGTTAATCTAATTTTTTGTTTGTATTTAATTTTAGGGTTTTTCCCATCACTATTGGTTTAATTTTATTTTTTTGAATATCAATATTTATCAGTCTCACATAATCTTTCATTTATGGGAGATTATGTAGACCCTTTGAAAGTCATTATAAAGTCAGGTTGTTTTAATACTTTCAATAGGAATATAAAAACCAGAGGGATTAATCAGAGTCTTGACTTAAAGTGTGCACTGAATTGTTATTTCAGAAACCAAAACCCATCCAAATTCAGAATGTTCCACTTGGAGGTTTCAGAATCTTCTTGGCCTTTCTCCCTTCTTCACATTCATGTAGCACATGTTTATCTTGTACATACCACATGTCAGGTATGTGCTGGGCTCTGTGGTCACACACATGAATGTGGTCAACTCTTTGCCCCAGGATTACACAGAGCAGCCAAGAAACAGACATATGCAAGATTGTAATAAGGGTGTTTACCTAGGAATCAATGGAGGAACGCCTCTTCAAAGGATGCTCTTCAGTGGTGTGTGTGTGTGTGTGTGTGTGTGTGTGTGTTGGGGAGGACTGGCAGAAAATGCACCTTACTTGAGCTCACCTCCTGGCTTGATAGTCTCACCCCCCTCTATTTGTGTTGGAATGCAGATGGCATTTGATAAGTGTACTTCTCAAACTAGAGACTGAGTATCCACCTCAGGTATCTTAGTAAGAACAAATCACACCAAACTTATCTCACTGTCTTTGACAGGTGAGATAGAATGGTGAGATAGTGAAATGCTGGAGATCCCTGATTTGGTAATTCAGGCATTAACCATATCTTCCACACTGTTGATGTCAACCTGAAGGATATTTCCAGTGATAAGCCCCAGAGATCTTTCCCTAGCCAGTTTAATGTATTTTATCAGAATCGAATGGAGCCCTAGAAGGTTCTTATCAAATTTGCAGATGACATGAAGTGATAGATAACTAATAATTTGAATTCAAATTAATTTTTAAAGGCTGGGACAAAGGGCCAGATTCTTAAGCACTGATATTTAGAAAAGATAAATGCAGTCTAGAAAACAAATTACCACAGCTACAGGGTGGAAGAAATATGATTTAGCAGCAAAGGAATCTAGGAGTTTTAGTTAATAACAGACTCAGCACGAGCCAGTAATGCGATGTGACTGCCAAACAAGTAATTTCCGATCAGGCTGCACTAATAGAAGTATGGTATGTAAAGCTGAGGAGGTGGTGGTCTCAGTTCCACTCTGTGCTGAAAGGCCATAGCAGGAATATTGTGTACACTGCTGGGCACCACATTTGTAGAGAAATAGACAACAACTTGAGTGTATTCAGAACAGAATGGTGACAGAACTCAAATGGGAAAGTTTCTTCAAATGGGAGTAGTTAGTAAGCCTGTAGGATTTGGTCTTCAAGTATTTGAATGGCTCTCATGGGAAGGAAGGGTGAGATGTTTTCTGTTTATCACAAGAGGATGAAATAAGGAGCAGTGAGTGGAAGCCCCGGGAGAGAGAAGTTTCAGTTATTGCTGAGAGTCATTGCTGCTTGAGGGTGGAATGTATAGCCAGCCTCAGGATGAAGTGAATTCATTGTCAGTGGACTGGTTTGAAAATAAACTAGAACACTGCAGGGCAGGGCAGCTAACTTGGGTTAAGACCCTTTACAATTAGCAATTTTTTATTTTTTTGGTATGCCTTTAGAAAGATGTTTACTTAACAAATCATAACCTCATACCAAGGAATAATCAAGATTGGTTATATGGCAATTACAATTTTCTAACAGAACCTCCAAAATAATAGAAACCACTAGCTTGTAGACCATTTCATCCAAGCCTCAAGGTGTATGCCTTATCTCATATAGTTTGTACTTTAGTCTATTTAAATAGGCTGAACAATATAAAGTTATGACATTAAAGGGTTGTTTTTGTGTTTTTTTTTTGCAGGTTTAAAGTACTACCATTTTCCCAGATTACTGGCTGATGTTATCCTAGAATAACATGTTAGAAATTTTGGTGTTTCCCCCTTCCTACTTTTGTTTACATCATAATCAGATGGTATAGTATGTTGGTTAACCTCAGTCTGACACTTAGGTCTTTTGTTTTCTCTTTTGCCGTATTAGTGTCTGGGATGTAAAATGACCAATAAAATGGCACCAAGAAATCAGACAAAGAAAATTTCCCAGTTCTACTCACTTGTAATTCTCCTAATTTAGAAGGGGTTTTCCACAGGAAATCACAGAAGAATAGTTGAAATGTTCTTTACCTTATGTACTTTCCTTCTGAAGAAAACATCAGTTAATTGTCTTCTTCCCAAAGTGATCCAAATTCTTATACAAAGCAGCTGTATTTACTATAGTACAAATTAAATTCTACACAGCATGATGTCTCTAAGTGCTTTCAATCATTAAGGGCCTAATCGCTTCTCTAACCAGTATTTCAGTGAAAGTGATAGAAGAAGTTTCTAAGCAAGAAAAATGTATCATGAGGGTGATTGGATGCTTTTAAGAAGAAAGTAATCAATGATACTTGCTCCCAAGTAAATCTGGGTACCACAGAGTCAGAGATATTCTTAATTATCTCAAATTAAGTTTGGGTCAAAAACAACATATTGAGAGACTTTAAAACCATTTAAAAAGAATGGTAGAAATTTATATTAATAATTTCTCTTTTCAAAGGATAAATAAAGACAAAACCTAAAATTTTATTTTGGGCATACTTCAATCATACCCACTATGTATTCTAATCCTTCTAATTATTTTTATGCCATTTAGAAGGATTTTTTAAAAACTTTTTAGATTAACATTTCTCATTATGTCTTTGTCTGTTTTTCTACCCCGACTTGTGTAATTGAAGCATTTCCGGCATATCCCCAGAACAAACAGTTCTTTATTACCAGAACTTATCTACCCAGGATAGGGCTCTTCTTGGATTTACTGAAAATAAGCACTTTGGGTACTCTATCTTAGTTTTAATGACAAAAGTTGCAATCTTTGCCTAACATAAAGGTTTTTCTTTGTCTCTAAATTTTGATTTTCCATGCTATCAGAGGTCCCATTGCAACAGGTAATTTGAATGTTGATTGTATGTTTTCTCAGTTTGTAATTGTGGTGAAATGTATTTAAAATGTTCATAGTTTAAAAATTAAGTTTACCTATAAGTTCCTTCCAACTCAGAAATTCTGTGGTGTTATACTTTTTTTTTTTTTGCACTTTGAAAATGTGATCTTTGGGTGTTGTCTTGTGTTGTTCCATGCATATGACTAGGAATCATAGAATTTTAGAGCTGGAAGACATGTTAGATATTATCTAGAGATTCTACAAATGAAGAATTAAGAAGCGCAAAGAGGTTAGGTGACCATGCAAGAGCATAGCAGTAACTGATGACTGAACTCCCGTCATCTACTGAAGCACTAAAAATTAACCCAAATGTTCTTATCTGAAAATTTGCTGACTGCAGGCCATGCCTCTAAATTAACAAACAAGAAGTTAAAATATTTTTGAGAATGTGGCTTAATATGCCACATTCAGGAAAAGATGTGCCTGACACAAATGTATTTGGTACAATGGAAAGTGTTCTATTATACCAAAATGGAAATTTTAAACATCCTTAAAATTTGAGAATTTTAAGTGCAGTTTATCCAGACTTTGTATATACAGTGATGTCATCCCTGTTGTGTTTCTCCAAACCTGGAATCATACTTGAAAATAAATTACAACTTTGGGTAGATTAAAGTTTCCTGATTTCACACTCCTGGGATATTTTTCAGTGACTTAGAAGTGTAAACTGATGTTGTGAAGTAAAGGCTATTTTCCAATGGGAGAGTGACAGCAGGTCTCTTGGACACTGGTGGGGAAAGCCTGCTTGACACAGATGCCCTGGCAGGTTACATCTGCTGGTGGTACATGTAAGATCAGTGTGCAGGCTACACAGGGCCTGTGGCCAGGGTGCACTCTCCTTCTCCCAGGCTCACCTCTCTTTGCCTAGAACCAAACCTAGGTGATTGTTTTCCATCCATCCTACTGCCCTGGCCAAGCCCCAGCGCAGTAGGGAAATTGTGTCTCAGGGTTGAATTCTACCCGAGAGTTGATTGTATAACAATTAAAGATATTTTAGCATGTCTGCAGCCAGTCTCTCTGTAAATGACAGTTCTTTGTCTCAGTGGAGAACCCTAAGGGAATTCAAGGGCTTCAAAAACTAATTCTCTTAGAAACAGGACTAGTGCCAGGACTAGGTGTTCCTAACTGTGATTTCAAGCCCATTTTTAAAAATTAATTGGTATCAGGTTCTCACCTTTTGCTAAGACTTTTCAGAAACTCTCAGGGATCACTCAGAGTTAGATTAGTGAGAAGAGCCCTGTCATATGACTTAAAGAAAGATAGCCTGGTGCCCCCGTGGTCAGCAGCCTTTCCTAATGCTGGAGCTCAGGCCTTTCTCGGTGTAGCCTGGAGCCAATGATTTACTTGTTTATTAGTGTTTTTAACAAATATTGGTTAAGTAGGTACTGGCTCTGTACTGGGGGTTGGGGAAATAGAATTATACAGAGCCTTTGTCCTCAAGGATCAATCAATAGAGGAACTAAGATGTCCTTAAGTATCTGAAATATGGTAATATCATATTTGTTTTGCTCACTGCTGGTTATGCAGTGGCTATCATGTAGGAATTGCTGAATAAAATATTTTTTGAATGAAAGAATAAATGACCTAATGGCTCTAAGGTAAAGTTAAACTTCTGAGAGTCAGCTAGTTGGGGTGATTATAGAAGAACTCGAGGGAGAGACTGCACTTGGGCTGGATTTTGAGGGAAAGGTAGACATTTGAAAGCATAGGTCTAACTAGAAAAAATAGCACAAGCAGAAAAATCAGCAGCAAAGGCTCAAAAATTGAAATCTCTAAGTTGAATGGGGAAAAGTGAATAATTCTGCTGGAATGAAGTGCACATGACAGAGAAAGGCAGTGATAAGGCTGGAGAAGTGTGATAGGGCTAAATCATGCAGGAATTGAACTACATATATATTTTTTTGGAAAATGGGTAGGCAATAGAAGTTTTAAAATAGGAATGATATATCATAGTTAACATTGTGGTTTAGGAGTATAAATCTGACAGCAATCTGCTAAAGGGTTGTGGAAGGGAAAGGCCCAGGGGCACCAGCTGGAAGAATTGCAGTGATTCTGTATTAACAAGCCAAGAGTTCAAGCTAAGATAGATAATCTAAGGCAATAAAAATGGAGGAAAGGGACAAATGCAGGGATTTTGGGGGTGCCACTTAGCCAAAATTTGGCAACTGATCAATTGTAGAAGACAAGAAACAGAGAGGAATCCAAGGTGGTAGGAGGATTTGGGTACAATTGCTTAGAAGGTGATAGTTCTATTTAACAGGAGATGGAGCAGGTTTGAGAAGGAAGGTGATTAGTTCAGTCTCAGGCACATTGAGTTGTAAATGTATTATGGACAGGAAGACGCCCTGCAAGCAGGTGGAAATGTTGAATATGCTTAAAAGGAAGGCAAGAACATGAGATTTAAATTTAGGAATCATCCATGTGGAGTAGACAATTAAATCCAGGAGACTGGATAAGAGTGTCAATTGAATGATCATGGTAAAGATTAGAAGTGGACCAAGGACCAATCTCTGGAGAAATTTCTCTCTGGGGAGGAAGAATAGTGCCTTAGCAAAAGTAGCCAGTGAAGTGGGAGGGGAGAGTTTCGAGGAGAGAAAGGTAACATATCCCAAGCTTCCAAGAGGTTAAGTGGGTTGAAGAATAAGAAATGGCTAGTGAGTTTGCAAACTTGGATTCAGTCGTGACCTTTAAGCACTTTTTCATTTGAAGGATAGGGGAATTAGTTAATTTGCAGAGGACTACAGATTGAGTAGGTGGTTCATCACTAGTGATTAGAGATTTTCTTGCATACTTGGTAGACAGAAAGAGAATGGCATTCAAGCAAATATAAGTACCTTTTAAGAACTTTCTCACTGGATCATAGAGAGATCAAATGAAAGAATGGTTCTGTATTTCTTGGTGTAGTGCGCCTGGCCCATAAGTTTCTATAAATGCTAACCTTTACAGTTGTCATCATCATTATCAGAAAGGGGATTTTTGAGAATAACGAAGAAAAGTATGCACATCTGCAGACTAAGGGAAAGGATTCTTTAGAGAGGGAGGGAAGAGGTCTGGAATAAACATTAAAGGTAGGCCATCCAGTTAGCTCAGTTGGTTAGAGCACACTGTTATAACACCAAGGTCAAGGGTTCAGATCCTCTTACCAGCTGCCAAAAAAAAAAAAAGAGAGAGACATTAAGGGTAAAAACAGGGTGGTTAGCCCTGGAAAGGGAACAAACCTACGTTTCTCTGAATCAGGGGAGGATGTGTGAGGTAACAGGGATGTTTTGAGCCTCAGTAACAGTAAGGAGAAGAGAGATTGAAGGAACTCGCACGCAACAGCTTCCACCTTACATTAAAGTCACAGGAAATCTCAGCTACAGATATCTGCTTAAAATATCTTAAGAATTGCTGCCATTTATTTAATGCCAGCTGTGTATCAAGAACTGTACTAGGCACTTTAAATGATCTCCTTTAATCATCATGAAAATTCAGAGATTATGCATATGTGTCCTCATTTTACAGATGAGAAACCATGTCAAAAAGGTTAAGTAACTTGCCCATGGTTGCCCAGCTGGTAATGGAAGGAACCAGGATTTGAAAGAGGTTCCATTGGTTTGAGATTGTAGAGGTATAGCCCTGCATCGTATTATGATAAGGTCCTGTGGGGTGGTTATTACTATCAGTTACCAGAGTGAACAGCAAGGAAGGGCCCTCTTAATTGAGGTGTAAGGGACTGTGAACTTGGGGTGGACCAGAAATGTGAATTCTGGATCCCTGAGGGGAATAACAAGACAAGGCATGGAGGAAATGTTTGAGTCAGGTGCTAAGACTCATCAGTGCAGAGGGAAAATGCCCCCTTGGCGGCAGGAGTTAGGGTGGGAAGAGGGAAGTACAAGGAGGTGTCTTGAACTTTAAGGGGAGCTGCTGTCATTGTTTCCAAGGGCGATGATTCAAGAGTTGCCTTGCCTTCACTTCACCACAGCTACCTGAATTCCTGCCTCTTAGTGGTTCGATTCTTCTTACCATACTGCAGGTCCAGTGCAGTGATCAGAGCCCCCAGCCAGATGCCCTTCCACCGTCTTGGACTAATGTTCCACTGTGGTGTACATTTTGAGGCTACACTGGGATCTAGCCATTTCTTTTATGACAAAATACCTAAAGAGAGAATATAGTCATCTTAATCCCCCCAGGTATATTTTAGTAAGTTGACTTCCATAAATAACATTTTCATCTTAATTATTCAGTCATGCATTAATTAAAGGGTTAATTATTGAATGCTCACACTATGACAAACATTATTCTAGGCACTGGAGGTACATATTAGCAGGGAAGAAATCAATGTCCCCACTCTCATAGAGCTTCCATTCTAATGGAGAAGATAGGCAATAATCAAAATACATAAAATGTGCAGTATATTAAGTGGCATTAACATATAGACAAAAATAAAGCAGGGAGAGGGGTAAGGAATGTGGGGATGGTCAGGGTAAAAGTTTAGGTAGGAGTAGGGTAGTCAACAGAGCCCCCCTGAGATATGGCAATTATGCAAAGATTGAAGGTAGGTAAGAGATAGGCAGAAATCCTGGGGAAGAGTGTTGTAGACAAAGGACAGAGCAAATTTAAAAGCTGTCAAGTGGGAGCTCACCTGGAAAGTTCAAGAACATATAGAGGCTGATGTGACTGCACAGGAGTAGTAGGAAACAAGGTCAGAGAGGAAATGGGGTGGGGGGTGGTCAGGGTACCTAGGGCCTCTAAGTCGTTGTAAACACATTGGCTTCTAAGATAGGGAGGCATTGGAGGTTTTTTGTTTTGTTTTTGTTTTTTTACTTAACATGAAAACTTTTAATCGTATGTACACAGAATAGTATAATGAGCCCCCTTGTACTAATCACTGAGCTTCAACATCTTTCATTTTTGGAGGATTTTGAGCAGAGGAGTGACAAGACGTGGCACGACCTGACTTGAATGGGACCACTCGGGGGAATAGGCTGTGGGGAGGCGGGATAGGCACAGGAAACACAGTAGCGAAAACTTAGGCAACAGACAATGGCTTGAAAGCAAGGAGTAGCACTGGTGAGAAGTGGTCGATTTGGCGTATTTTTTGAAGATTTGACCTGATATTATACATATTATACTTTGTTCAAAAGAAATATTTGAAAATGTGTGAAGTATAGTAAGAACAGTAAGGAATATTTTTTTAAAAATGGTTAACAGAATACCACTATTTTAAACTTTATTTTCTGTTTAACAATGCACCCAAGAGGTAAAAAACTGGCTTATACATGAACACTTGTAAGACAATTTATCTGTAAATTACAAACTGTCTCCTCCTCCCATGTTCTTTTGCAATCAGGAATGATTAGGCCATGCAAAGGTAAGGACTTACTTGTAATTTGTTATTGAGGTGGTGACACCTGTTGAGGTACAATCCCCAGCAATTCTTAGAGTTAGCAAGAGTATGCTACTTGATTTTCTGAAAGAAATATGATTTATGAGCAGCTAAATCTGATGTAATAAAACTGAAAATTAAAATAAAACAAAAAAGGAAACTCTAGTCAAAATATGACAGAGGGCCGGCCCGGTGGCGCACTGGATAAGTGCGCCGCTTGGGAAGCGCGGCGGCGCTCCCACCCGAGGGTTCGGATCCCACATACAGACTGGTTCCCGCTCACTGGCTGAGCGAGGCGCGGGAGCAGCACCGAGGGTTGCAATACCGTTGCCGGTCCCCGGTCCGGTGGGGGGGCAACACTGAGGGTTGCGATCCGTTGCCGGACACGGAAAAATGCAGTCCCGTTGCCGGTCCCCGGTCCGGTACGGGGGCAACACTGAGGGTTGCGATCCGTTGCCAGACACAGAAAAAGACAAAAGACAAAAAAAAAAATATGACAGAAAAAAATCAGACTTTCAGACCAGAATTATATGTAGACATAGATTTTATGCATCTTTTCTATGTAGTTGATGAGACCCTCTTGGCCCATTTTGTTGTGTTAAATGGCAGTTTGCTCTTCTAATTCCAACCTACCATCTTGAGCCATATGTGCTATTGGTCAATCAAGTAGGGCACTAAACAGGGTGGAAGAACGTCAGCGAATCCATGCAAATCCACAAGCACTACTAGAAGAACAACCATGTCATCAGCAGTGAGTGGATCAAAGAGGATATTTTCATATCATCCCATACCTTACTGAGAATACTACGCTTATATTCAGAAGACTCAGGATAAATTCCAAGGTCCTCTGTGCCTTGGCTGTCTGACTTTGGGTTATGACATTTGTACTCAATCTGACTGAACTTCTGTTTTGTTATCTGCAATATGGGGATATGAGTGCCAACCTCGCCTACCTTACAAGGTCATTGGGAGGCCCAGGCGATCTTTACAAATAAAAGACTTGGAAAGGAACTAGCGCTTCCATGGTGCCTACCATGTGTCAGGCACTCTGCAGTCCTCAAATCAGCCCTCTGAGGTCACACTGCCCTGTTATGTGGATATGGAGCTTGGGGCTCAGAGAGGTTATCTAACTTGTGTAAGGCCACAGGGCTGGAAGGGGGAAAAGCTGGGATTTGATCCCCAATTGGGTCAACTTGAAATCCCCTGCCTTAGAGAGAAGGAAGAGGATAACTTTACTGAGCATCTTCCTATGCCAGAAACTGTTAGACATCGTTCTGTATTCCCTTGTATAGTAAAGGTTATTCTGTACTTCCTGCTTGCTCAACAAGTAATAAATGATAAAGAACAATAAAACCTGATGATTTTTCATCCCTGAGAGGTTAAAATAATGTTCTCCTCTTTCTTTATTTCCTTTTTTTCTTCTTTTTTCATTATTATCTGACTTGCAACCTAACAGAAAAGAATGAATGCACGGTTTAATAATGTCTGTGGCAGGACTTTTTAATGAAAGAGGCTTGCAAGGAAACAAGTGCACCTTTGCCACCTCTCACAGCTATCTCTGAGACCTCCTTTCTCACAACACACACCAAAAAAACCAAACAAACAAGTTTTTCAGGAATTACTGTCATGTACCAATACTGTGGTAGGCAAAGTAGAGCTATACAACACTGAAGAGACTGGATATATACAAAAGAAAAAATGATTGAGCTAGGTGATAGCCCAATGTAATAGAAAATGTGAATGGGCTTTGCAGGTAGACAGACCCAAGTTCAAAGAATTGCCCAATCACTACTTTTATAGGAAGCATGGCAATTTACTTCATCTTACTGAGCCTCAGTTTCTTCAGCTGTGGAATGGGGTACCACTACTGACTCTATAGGGCTCTTGTGGGGATTGGCTGAGTTAGCATTTAAATCAGGAAGTATAGCTATATGTGCTTTGACAATTTAACAAGCAAGAGAAGTAAGTCAATAGCCCTTTAGTTGCCAGTTGGTTTTACCATCTTGTTGCAATAAGTTGCATGGTTTTCCTTCCTGGTCCCCTCCAATCATATTTCCCCCAAAAGTGACAGTAGTGGAGTTTTGTGTGCTAAAGGAGTGAAGAGGGTGTCATGGAAGATTCAGATTTAGGTCCCACCCTTGGAGATTGTATGGTTCTCAACAGGGAAGAGAAGGGACACCTGGCACTGGGGGATAGGGGGTGACCACTTGAAGGAAACCCTGAGAAGTGGCAGTGAGTAGGTCTGAGGAGGTCATGAGTAGGACTCTCACCACAGAGCCTTCATACATGCTGTTCTCTCTGCCAGGAATAGTCTCTCAGCCCCCTTGTCCCCTGCCCACCCCTTCCTTTTTTACACCCCTAATCTTCTTTCCAATCTCAGCCTTCATTGTTCCCTCCAGAGGCTTTCTCTGACTTCCTGACCAGCTCAAATCTCTATCATATATCTTCTTTGTACGCTCTTCCCAGTTATGCTCTTACATTTATTTGTGAGATTTTTTAATTAGTATCAGTCCCACTCTTTAGTTCCCCAAGAATAGGGGTTATGTCTATTCTGCTGTCACAATGTATCCCTTTCTGACTTACTGTGGTGCATGGAACATAGAAAGGGCTTAATAAACATTCACTGGATAATTGGATGAATTTGGGTTATCAGTGAAGTAATAGCCTGAATGGAGAGAGGATTTATATTTCAGATTGTCGATCCCATCAGGCACCAAGCACTGTATTAACTCATTTAAGCCTAAAAACAGTCCTATGAAATCAAGTGCATTGTTACTTTTATTTTAAAGACATAGAAGCTGAAATCCAGAGATAATAACCATCTTTCCCTGTTGACACAGCTAATAAGTTGCAGCAGGGGGATTTGAGCCCAGCAGCCTGGCTTCAGAGCCTGGCTTAGACTTAGTCACATTGTTCTGCTGCTTTATGAGATAGAGGACAAAGTCAGGTACACAAATTAAGTCAGGATAGATTTCTGTTGGAAAATTGTAGATTTTTTCCCTGCTTCTCTTCATTATTATCACCATCGCCATCATCACTTCACAAGAAAAGCTAAGCAGTTGAGAACTACTTCATGTGTCACGTCTTACATTCATGTTGACTCTACATTCTGCCAAAGTGTTTTTGCCAAATTTACCCAGAGAGTAAACTGGACATTTTAAATTCTGATTCCTAGAAAATTCTAGAATACTTCTTTTAACAGTCTTTAAAGAGCCAACATGTACCTTGCCACAGCATGACAGAATTCTTTTAAATAAAAGGTGGTGATTTGACTAAGATTGGTATTATCTGAAACCCTTGGTTTCTGCTTCTTAATCAAAAAGCAGATCTAGCCTGTGATCGTCAGTAGGTGTTGAATCATAAAGCTCCTAGAAGAAATCTTAAATTTCATCAAGGAAGCCAAGAAATCCTGAGTACCCCCCAAAATGAAAGCTGTTACTATAGTAACATAATTATTATTAGAAAATTAACAAAGCCCAACAAAATATGGCTCTCTGGAGAAAAGATTTACCCTAGGAATAGAAGTGGCCTGTTTAGGTATTTATTCCAGCCATCTGCTTTTAGACAGGATTTTTAAAAAAATTATCTCAGGGCAGTTGTATTATTTAAAGATCTCTAGGTTGAAGAGTACATTACAGTAATAAACAAGGTAATAGTTAACACTCATATACTACTATTATTTGCTGGGTACTGTTCTAAAGACTTTATATGCATTAATGTATTTAATTCTCACCACAGCCCTTTGAGGTACTCTGATAGTCCCCATTTTATAGACGAGGAAACTGAGCTCTTCCCAAGGCTACACAGCTAGTAAATGGTGGAACTGTCTTCCAGTCCAGCTAGTCTGCCCCTAAAGTCCATGCCCTTACAGTGTCCCTGGGTAGCCAGTTACTCACTTTCGTCACCTTTGTCTCCTTAGCTGTAATTGAAAGCTTAACTTGTATTGAAGCCATTATTGTTTATTAAGAGACTGCTATGTCCAGACTCTTTCAGAAATAACTCCACCTTTGAGGCAGATATAGTTGCTCTCTCTAAACTTAATTTTCAAGGAAACCACTATTCAAAGAAGTCAGAGGGAGGCTAAATAAAAAGTAAATTCTCCACAGAGCAAGTGAATTTTTTAATCAATTGCAAATAGCTCTCAGTCATCATGACATTTTATGAAGTATGCTCTCCTCCTAGTTAGAAGGCCAGTGTCTTCATGTGCCCTGGGATTTGCCAATAGTGCCAGTTTTTTCTGTCCCTGCACTTCATCTTTCTTCTTTCAGTCAGTATTTTGGAAAGTCCACAAAACCCAGGGGCCTCCCTGTCGTTGCTCTGTGGTCTATGTAAAAACCAGATGACATCGTGCTGACTTGGACTGTTTCAAATGGATCAAACAGCACATTAGTCATTGGCAAATTTCTCAGGTCCTTTACCTCAGAGACAACCCGGTTCCTCATTCTTGCCACCCTTCAGTCATGAAGTAATAGTAAGAAAAAAATGTGAGGACTTTCTGAGGACACTTCCCATCTCTTTCCCTCAGTGACTAATTATCTCATAGTGGCAATTATGAAGTGTCTAAATATCCAAAGAGATTGGACTTTAATCTCTGAATTCCTTCTGCTGTCCTGCTAGAGTGGAAAGCCTACCCAATTTCACCCAAGTGAAGCGTTTCATCATGCCTTACCCTGTTGCATTCCTGTGCTCAGTGCCACTTAAAAGTGAAATTACATGGTTTATTTGGTGCTCTTTCACTGTTCATTTATTGCTGAAGAAGCCACTGTGGGATATTCATCATAACAAAGACTGATTTCACATGTTGACACCAAGATACAGAACTGGCAACAATCCAGAGAGTATGTAGAGACAACAGCCAACTTTGAAGCAAACCCAGAACTTCTCATTCTCTGTCCTGTACTTAAGGGCAAAGGCTTTCTGCCTGTTATAAATGGGAAAATATTAAGTTCATAATTAGCTTTATACCTAGAGGGTTTTTTAAGTGCTATACCTGTTTAAGAAATTATTTCTTTGTCTTTCCAGGTGATTTTTGATAAAATCAAATTTAATCCTAAACCCTCTTTGTGATTAGCTTGCTCAAGGACTGGAGGCTACTCCTGCTGGTGGCCCTGCTCCTTGGGAAGGGGGGTTAAGAGAGTTTAGAAGCAAACCTTTGCAGCATCTCTTCTCCAAAGTTCAAGCAAGGAGCCCCTGTGGTTCCCAGTGGAGCTTCAATAGTTGGAGGGGAGCCTATCCTTTGTACATGGATGTAACTTCTCTCCCCCTAAATGCTCCTGGGGATAATCCCAGCTTTGATCAACTTCTCAATTCTTGTGATGAAAGATTGGATTGGGAAAAAAATCCATACTGAGAAAATCCTACCTTGCTTCAGTGGAATATGAGTTCATTTGATGATGTTTATAGAAGAAATAGGCTGGTTGAAAAGGATTCTCTTTCCAAGAAGTTTTATTGGCAGGTTTAGGTTCTTCCTGAAGTGGTATCAGAAGGGCTTCCATCAAGGAGCCATCTCTAGGTGGGATTACTTGTTTTTTGAGCTATGGGCTGCTTGTGCATATTAACTTCTAATGATTGTATAGTTGGGAGATCCTGGATTTAGTTCAGGCACTTCCTCAAAAGTACGTATGAGCTAAGGAGATAGCTTGTCCTGGTTTTGGCTCTGAAAGTCCTGCATCCCAGAAAACCCCTCAGTGTCAGGCAAAGTAGGATGGTTGGTCATCTTTTGAGGAGACACAGTGAATTTCCAACAGTTTGGCTGAATTTATCAGAGGGTTCTAACTTAAGATTCAGGAAGGTTAAAGTAAGGCCATTGGTCTTTCTGTTAGTATGATTTTAGTGTTGGGGCTTTCTCAAGGAAGGAATCTTTGGTCTACTATAGGGGACTGGATGACCAACGAGAGGAGAAAGGGTGTCCAAGATCTTTTTGCTTAAAATGCCATTATCTCCATACTATTTCCTTTTTATTGCTATTGTCATCATTTTAAAGATAAGCCAATAAAAAGTAGATTACCTTAAATGGAAAAATCTGATTTTATAAAACAAGAGCTAAACAGGTGTGAAATCAGGATTTGCACTTAAGGAGTGCACTTTTTTGAGTTGAAGAAACTTACAATGACCTGAGCGTATGTAACTTAATTATCAGAGCTCACAGCAGAGAAGGCTACTGAAGGCTCAGGTATCCTAACAGATGCCTGCAGGCCAAGTCCATGGGCTTGAGTGTCCATAGTCAACCCACAGATCCAGGTCCCTGGACAAGACTCTGTCATCTAATCATATGGCAGAGAGTTAGGATGGACTGTTTGGCTCATCTCCCTCCTTCCCTTGATTACCTTCAATCACCTATTCTCTTCTCATTGATCTACCACATTTATTTACATACATTTTGTAACCAAAACCTGTGACATGAGTGCAGAAGAATTGTGTTCTTGGTTAGTAGGAAAGAGATGCTTCATGGCCACACAGCATCCTCCAAGATGTGCTGTTCCAACTTTAACAACATATAGTATATATTGTAAATAGCCTGCTTCCTGGAGTATTATCTTCCCACCACACAAAACGACCACCGTCAACATTTGATTTATTTCCATCCTGTCATGTGTTCATCACATACTTTTAAAAAGGACTGTGGTCATATATGTATGGATGTGCATAACTTTGTATCATACTTTTTATACTTACTGGTTTATCATAAACATTTTTCCATGTTGCTATATAGTCAGATGTGCTAACTTTTGAAATGTGCTTCCTATATAGATCTGCAACTATGTGGGACCTGCAAAGGTTATTGTTCAGTTGGTCACAAATGGAAAAAATATCCACCTCCATGCCCACAGCCTGGTGGGAAAACACTGTGAGGATGGGATCTGCACTGTAACTGCTGGACCCAAGGACATGGTGGTCGGGTAAGTGAGGGTACATGATGCTATAGAAGGTAGGAACAGGTAGAACATAGGATACAGGGTCTTGGAATGAACAAACCCTTTTGATTAGGCATCTTTCTGAGATCCTCAGAGGGCCTCAAAAGAACATGAAAACTTGTGTTCTCACTTAGACTCCAAAGACTAAGTTGACCAGATGTCTGGATTTGCCTGAGAGTCCAGTTTGCAGATGTGGTTCTAGCCTAATTATTTATCTGAGCGTATCAGTCATTTCTGTTGCTTATGACAAAATACACAGAACTGAGTGTTTTATAAAGAAAATGAAATTTATTTGCTTGTAGTTTCAGAGGCTGGGAAGTCCACAGTATAGGGAACACATCTGGTGAGGGTCTCTATGGTGGCCACAGTGATGGCAGGTATCACATTGCAAAATGGTGGAGCAGAGAAGGAGATAGCTCTTCATGTGCTCTCCTTTTGAAGCCCTCAGAACCACACCCCTGACCACCATTTTTAATACATTCACTATGGCATGGTCTTAAAATTTAATCACCTCTTCAAGGCCCCAGCTTTCAATTATCATAAGAGGATTTCCCATCCTCAACAGTTACAGTGGGGATTAAGTATCAGTGAGGCTGGGGGGCATCCAATCTACATCAATGAGGATACTTCAAAAAGTTCATGGAAAAATTGAATTAAAACATAATATGAATCCTTCTATGAACTTTTTGAAGACCCCATGTAGCACCCTCTTCCACTCTAAAGGTGGCCCAGTTTAGATGGTAAATTAAATTGTCACTTGATATAGGAGGCATTTGTGCCACTTAAAATAATATTTCCCTTCTCCTAGAAATAAAGATAAGGACAGATTAGAAGAAACCTAACAATAGCAGAAATCAATACCTTATAGGTAATTTTACATTCTTGATGATTCTTTTAATAGATTTATAATATTAGTATTTGAAGCATGAAGTGGATAAATAAATATTATTTCAGCTCTGTACTGATTAGAAAATGTGAACAGATAAGAAGCCAAAGTATGCAAATTTGTTTTGACATTCATTAGACATGAAATGAAAATACAATGTGACATTCATTTAAGGGTTGGTCAGATAAAACAAGCTATTTAATGAATGAAGTTTTAAAGAAATAATTTCAGTACAAAAAAATTAAGAAAATTTTTAATAAGACATACTTACCGTGCTGAAAATCAGATTTTATTTTTCATTTTCCCAAAATACTGGAATAGCACACAGCAGAGTAATTTAGCACACAATATGTGCTATCAATAATCCTTGAAGTGGTTGTTTTGTCTTATATTGGGACTCCTTAAAAACAAAAGTAGTAAGAAAATTTTAATTAATTTTTGTTTAATTTTTAAAAATACTTTTCAGAGTTTTCTAATCCTGGTTTAGTTTATTGCTAAAATCTTAGTTAATCTGGGCTATTACTCAAAAGAAAGGAATTGTTTAAATCAACCATAATTAAGCTGATGGTAGCATTTTAGGCTTTGAATTCCGATCAAGTTTCAAGTCGGTTGTTATTGGAGAGGTTGAGCTTTCATGTTCCTAGGTATTTCTTTGTTTGACTGTGAAAATATTTAAGTGTGAAAAACCTAGAGAGAGAGCTTTCTTTTAAGTCACTAAAATCTGATTCTTTTGAAGCTAGAAAAAAAAGACTCTAGATTGAAGGAAGAAGCTTACATTGATTTCAAAAATTCCAGTTTGCTTTACACAAACTTGTTTCAACATCCTCTTGAGGCTGGCTTGTTTCCTGTTGCATGTCACAGGAATACTGTTGCTTTGGAATACCCTTCCAGTGACTGACCTGTGAAAGCTTTGAAATGTGGGGTGATTTTCAGTTTCAGACTAATTGATCACTTAGTGTTTCTGAGATTTACTCCAATAGGCACCTGTCAGTTAGAAGTGTTTATTCTCTTTGGTCTTGTTTAATCTGTGTGATAACCATATCCTTTAGAAGAAATTATAGATGAAGTTCCCTATTAGTAATATTTGATATTATAAAACTTCCAGTGTGTTGTTTGTAATTTGGTGTTTCTGTGGTTTGGTATAGTTATCTTTCAAGATTTTAGGAAGAACTAATGGTTATTTAATTTGGGATCTAGAGCAGGAGCAGAAGTAAATTCCCTGTCTCGGAGGAAAGTGAGGGATTCTTTTACTCTCTTTTATTGCAGTAGGGTGTGAGGCTCAGTAGTTGGGAGAACTTACCACTCATTCATTCTTTTAATGAGCATTTTCAGAATCTAAACTCCTAAGTTTGATCATCATGATGTCTGTTTGGTTGTAGTGCTGTGGGATTTTCTAACCCTATGCAATTTTGCTGAGAAATTTAACCAAGATGATGCCACTTGAGAGTTAATAATAGACTCAGTTGTCTTTCTTGTTCAGAGTGTTTTAAGAAACATTGGTACTCTCTAATTTGATTTTTAGCTGAGAAATTTTTACTTAGAATGTTTTCCAAGATACATTGTTTCCTTCATGATTCATTTGTCTCTCTGTCTCTCTGTCTCTCTGTCTCTCTCTCTCTTTTTAAGTTTCCGATTGCTTTTTTGTAGAAAGAACATGCTAGCAGTCTGGAATCCAGAATTTGATTTCCAGTTTTTTTCATTCTCAGCAGTAGGACTGTGGGTAAATTGCATGACTTCTTAGGGATCTTAATTTCTACACTTATAAAATAAGAGGGCTGAGCTATAGAATCTATCTCCAGGCCCTTTCCATCTCCATAATTTTAAATTCTCCACAAACATTAGCTAATATTTGAAATAACATGAGCAAACTTGCCACATATATATTTATGATATGACATCGATTATTATTATTCAGTTCTGACTTGTAGGCAAGAGTATCACATAGAGAAATTTAGGAAGATAGCCAAAGTTATTCCTTAGACTTGTCAATACTGGAAATAGAACCAAGATAACCTGTTTTCAATAATACAGATTAGGCTAAGAGTTTAGATTCACAAGGAGGGCAATGATCCAACACATCAAAAAAGATATGTAAAGAATGACACCGCGAAGATAAATAGCTTTTAAACGATCAAAACTAAAAGAAATACCTTTTTTTGTAGCGTTTCTCTTCACCTTTTTCTCAGTATGATTTCTCAATAAACTTTAGTTTCTGTTTTCAAAAGTATTTTATCTATTTTAAAATATTCATGTTTAACCAAGTCTTGATTATGGGTTTGATTGCTTTAATTTGGGGGATTTGTCTTTTTAAATCTCTTTAAAGTTAGCTTTAATTTTACTTTTCATTTCTTATTTAGTTAGTCTTTATTGCCTTTCTTGATAAAAAAAATAAAATAATAATAATCCTAGCTTGGTATTTTATTTTAGACCCATAATATCAACAATTTATTTCAAAAACATTTTAGTTCTTGGAAATTTTCGTTCAGTGGAAAATATCTATGTTACTTGACTTTGCTTTAGGCCACTTTTCTCACCAATAATCACCACACCCTCTTGCTTCCTGGCAGCCACAGTGTAGAGAGATGTTGAGTCTTTCTTTTTTTCCCTGCAGCTAAAATATACAGCATATACCAACTGGTAAGCACTAAAAGTAGATATCTAAATATAAAAATACAAAGGAGAAACAAGGCCTTCCTCAATGAGCCAATGCAGACCATATTAGATTGCTATTTTTATAGGCCCCAAAACAGTTGATTATTGGTGATGTCATATGGTTGAACCTTTATACACAGAAAAGGAGCTGCTTGGAGAAAATTGACTAAGTATGGACTGAAGTTGGAAGTATCTAACCTCCAAGTTAGGGTGTGTATTGTGGGTCAGAGGCTGCTTTTAAGTCCTGTGAAATGTCTGAGTCCTGAGAGAAAGAAGGGCCAGATAGAGGGGCCACTTTTGAATCCCAATCCAATGATATGGGGATTCAGACACAGCCAGAGGGCAGCAGTTCCCAGGGGATTATGATGATGGAAGAATCCAGCATAGTGCAGAGGGTTTCACACCTGACTGCCGATTAAAGTCAACCTGGGTCACTTTATAAAAATACTGATGCCAGGCCCTCCTCCCAGAGATTCTGATCTCATTGGATAGCAGAGTGAAGAGCAGTGGTTCTCAAACTTTAGGGTGTGTCAGAGTCACTTGGAGGGTTTGTTAAAACACAGATTGCTAAGTCCTACCCCAAGAGTTTCTGATTCAGTAGGTTTCGGAGGGGGCCCCAAAATTTGTATTTTAGTATGTTCTTAGGTAATGCTCATGCTGCTGGTCTAGAGACTACACTTTGAAAACCACTTGTGTAAAATATGGTATTTTGAGTAAGAAACAGGATAGTAGTCCCAGTTGCATTATTAGCTGTATTAATCTTTCTTAATTTTCTTTTTTAAAAAATGTTTTGTTAAGTTTATTGAAGTATAAGCTAAACACTGTAATATGCATCCTTTAAAGTGTCCATTTCTATGAGTTTTGGCAAATACCCTTACAACCACCACAGTCAAGATATATAGTTCCATCACCCCCAAAATCCCTGTATGCCCCTTTGTAGTCAACTCTTACCTGTACTCTAGGCCTTGGCAGCTACTGATCTGTTTTCTATCCCTGTAGTTTTACCTTTTCCAGAGTGATGTATAAATGGACTCAAACAATATGTAGTCTTTTCTAAGTCTGATTTCTTTCACTTAGCAAAGTGCATTTAAGATTCCTCCGTGTTGTTATGTGTATCAGTAGCTTATTCCTTTTGATTATTAAGTAATATTGCATTGTATCTGTGTGCTACAGTTTCTTTATTCATTCACCTGTTGGAGGATATTTGGTTTCTTTCCTGGTTTTGATGATAAAGCTACTTTTGTGTGAGAGTAAGTTTTCATTTTTTCTGAGTAAATAATGAGGAGTGAAATTGCAGGGACATATGCTAAGTGTGTGTTTATCTTGATAAGAAAATGCCAAATTGTTCTCCAAAGTGGATGTACCATTTTGCATTTTTGTGTATTACCATTTGTGATCCAAAATTTTTTCCTTTGCATGTGCTAATAATAATAATCTGCTCTCATTTTCTTTTACACTTTGTGTAAGATATATTCAAAACTAGAAAGAATAGCAAAATGAGCCTCCTTTGTACCCATCACCCAGCATCAACAATTAATTATTACATGGCCAATCTTGATTTAAATATAATCCCACAGAGGTATCTATCAACTGTTGATACCTAATTTAATTCTGTTGTGGTAAGAGACTTGAATTGATTTGATTTGAATTCTTTTAAATTTGTTGAGACTTGTTTTATGGGTTTTATCTTGGTAAATATTTCTTGCATACTTAAAAAGAGTGTGCTTATCTTGCTGAGTGGATGATATATAAATGTCAATTAGACCAAGTTGTTTGACAGTGTTATCCATGTCTTCTATGTACTTACTGATTTTCTGTCTGCTGGTTATATCAGTTATTGAGAGAGGAGTATTGAAATCTCTGACTATATTTATAGATGTGTCTCTCCTTTCAGGTCTATAAGATTTTGCTTCTTGTAAAGCTCTATTATTGGATGCATAAATGTTTAGGATTCTTATGTCCTTTTAATGAATTGACCCCCGTATCATTATGAAATGGCCCTCTTTTTCCTGTAATATTGTTTGCTCTGTAGTCTACCTTGATTGATACTAATATATCTACTTCAGCTTTCTTTTGTTTTTTGTTTTTTTGACAGCTGGCCAGATCAGGGAACTGAACCCTTGACCATGGTGTTGTAGGCCACACTCTAACCAACTGAGCTAACCAGCCAGCCCCAGCTTTCTTTTGTTAATGTTAATAACATAGTACATATTTTTTCCATCCTCTTAGTTTTAACCTATATGTGTCTTCATATTCAAAGTAAATATACACCACATATAGTTGAGTGTTGCTTTTTTATTTAGTCTGACATTCTCTGAGTTTTAATTGGGGCATTTAGGCCATTTATATTTAATATGATTATTGATATGGCTATGTTTAAATCTTTCGTCTTGCTTTTTTTTTTTTTCCCCTTCTTGTCAGATCTGATCTTTGTTCCCTCTTTTATTTTTTTCTTCCTTCTTTTGGATTAATTGATTATTTGTTATGATTTCATTTTATATACTTTCTGGTTTATTCCTCTTTGTATTTTTTAGCAATTGTTTTAGGGTTTACACTGTAAATCTTTAACTTATCATAGTCTTCCTTTAAGTAACATTATAACTCTTCATGTATGGTATATGGACCTTAGAACAGCATACTTTCATTTCCCCTCTCTGAGCCTTTGTGCTGTCATGTTATACATTTTACATCTATATATATTATAAATTTCTCAATATGTATTTTTTTTATTTTTGCTTTAAACAGTCCATTATCTTTTAAAGAAATTTGCCCACATATTTACCATTTGTAGGGCTCTTCAGTCTGTTTTATAGGTCAAGATTTCTATCTGGTATTATTTTCTTTACCTGAAGCACTTCCTTTAACTTTTCTTGTACTACTGATCTGATGCTGATGAATTCTTTCAGTTGTTGTATGTCTGAAAAGTCTTTATTTCATCTTTGTTTTTCAAAGCTATTTTTAAACAGTACAGAATTCTACATTGACATTGTTGTTCTTTCACCTCCTTAAAATATGTTGCCGCACTGTCTTCTGGCTTGCCTTGTTTCCAACAAGAAGTCTCCTGTCAATCTTATCTTTCTACTTCTGTACATTTTTTTCTCTAGAAGCTTTTCAGATTTTCTCTTAATCACTGTTTTTAAGCAATTTGATTATGATGGACTTTAGTGTAGTTTTCTTTGTCTCCTGTGCTTATTGTTCATTGAGATCTTGGGATCTCTGGGTTTATACTTTTTATTGAATTTTAAAACTTTGAGCCATTGTTTTTTCAAATATTGTTTTGGCCCTATTCTCTTTTCCTCTTCTTCTAGAACCCCAATTACACATATGTTTGGCCATTTGAAATTGCTCCACAGCTCACTGATCTGTCTTTTTTTCCTCTCCATTTTTTTTCTCTGTATTTCATTTTGGATAGTTTTATTACTATGTCTTCAAGTTCACTGATTTTTTTTGTCTGTCATGTCTAATATGTTCTCAATCTCTTCTAGTGTATTTTTCTTCTCAGATATTGTACTTTTCATCTCTACAGGTTTGTTTGAGGTCTTTTTTTTTTTATATCTCCTATGTCTCTCCTTAGCATTCTAGTGCTTTTTATCTTTTTGGCCACATGAAATATACTTATAATAGCTATTTCAGTGTACTTGTCTTTTTTATTTTTTTTGTCTTTTTCGTGACCAGTAAGGGGATTGCAACCCTTGGCTTGGTGTCCCCCGCACCGCGCTCAGCCAGTAAGCGCACCAGCCAGTCCTACATAGGATCCGAACCCGTGGCGGAAGCGCCGCTGCGCTCCCAGTGCTGCACTCTCCCGAGTGCGCCACAGGGCCGGCCCTCAATGTACTTGTCTACAAATTTTGTCTTCTGTATCATTTCTGGATCTGTTTCTATTGATTGACTTTTATCCTCATTACGAATTATATTTTTTTTTACTTTTTCCGTGTCTGGTAATTTTTTACTGGATCACAGACATTTTGATGTTTGGATTGTTGGGTGCTGGATTTTTTTTGGGGGGGGGGTATGCCTTTAAATATTTTTGAGGACTTGGTTGAAGTTAAATTTGGGAACAGTTTGATCCTTTCTAGACTTCCTTTTTAAGCTTTGTTAGAGAGACTAGAGAAGGCTTTAGTCTAGGGTTGATTTGACACCGTTAGTAAGGCAGTACCTTTCTGAATATTTAAACTGATGTATTACAAAGCTTCTTGAACTGTCAGCCCTGTGTGTGCTACAAGAATTGTTCTGCCTGCTCCCTTATGGTGGTTCTTTTCCCAGCTTTGGGTTGTTTTCTCACACACATGCTCTGATCAGTACACAGATGAAGATTTGAGTAGATCTGTGAGTGTCTGGGTGTGTAGTTCCTTCCTCTCTGGTGCTCTGCCTGTAAATTCTAGCCTCCTGGGCCTCCTCAAATGTTTAACTGTGTCTCCTCAACTTAGGGAGATTGCCAGGATCTGTTTGGGTTCCTCCTCCTTCCTGTGCTGCATCCTGGAACCTTCCCTAGGCTTTAAGCCAGAGTGATTGCAGGATTCCCTTTTCTTAAGGATCACTGTTCTGTGTTGCCTGTTGTCCAGTGCCTGAAAAACATTTTTTCATGTGTTTTTCAGTTGTTTAAGGTGGGAGGTTCAATCCAGTCTGTGTTATCCCATTACTTGAAGCAGAAGACTAACTTCTGTATTGTTTTGTTACTAGAGTAAATCCTTCATTGTTCACATAATGAATAAAAAGGATAATGCCTTTTTCACAGAGATTAAATTAGACAATATACACAAAAAGCATTTTATAGATGGTAAAGTGTAAAGTGTTACACAGATGTTTGTATTGCTTACCTAGGAGATAACACATTTTCCTGTTGTTGTAAGTGTTCTTTACAGCAGTAAGGCCTGAAAGGCCAAAAGATGAAGGTGTTGTTTCTGAAAAACTGCCTAGGCCTGCATGCATAGCAGTATGTCATATTACATACTTTTCTGTGCTGTATTAATTTACACATTTGTTTATTCAACAGACATTGATTAGACACCCATATGTCAGGCACTGTTGTAAACACTGGAGATCTCTGCCTTCTAGGAGCTTGTATTCTAGTGGTATATTTTCTTCTCAGTGTGTCTCAGCCATCCACTTTTTTTTTTTGTCTCTGTCTGGACACATGACTCATTCTGTTTCTGGGTCTCTGTAAGAGTGCTCCTTTAATTCTGCCTTCACCTCATCTATTTTCTTAACCTAGTTAACTGACTTCCCATGTGAGCTTGTTCTTTGTTTTATTCAGTCCAGTTGTCATAATATCTTTCTTCCCTTTAGTAATCTTTATTTTTTTCTTTATGAATAAAAGCCAGAATAAAAGAAAAGTCCTTACAAAAACTTATAAGGCTTTAAAAGTTGTGGGCCTGCTCACCTCTTTGAACTCTTCACTTACTACTGCTCATTTCACTCCAGCCGCATTGACCTTCTTGCATTGTTGTCTCTTCAAAACACCAGCATGTTCCTACCTCAGGGTCTTTGCACTTGCTGTTCCTTCTGTCTCTGAATGCTTTTCTTCCACATAGTCACATGTTCACCATCACTTCCTTCAAGTCTTTGCTCAGTTGCCATATTTTCACTGTGGTTCTTCCTGACCTCTCCTGTCCCCCACTCCCACCATCTTTTTCTTGATGACAATTATTACCTTCTAAATTACACAAGGGTACTTCAGAAAGTTCATGGAAAAATAGAATTAAAAGATAATATGAATCTTTCCATGATCATTTTGGAAATATTCGTTGAATGAATGAGTCTCCTTGGTAAAGTGCTTTTTTGTTTGTCTTATTATATTTACTGAATACACTTCTTTGTTTTATGTACTTTATATAAAAAATGAATGGCTTGAGCATTTTATATATTTTCTTAAAAATCCCTTCAGTTGCTTTCTTTAGCTTATTAACATATTTTGTTCTATAGATTTGTAACCTTCATAAGATAAAAGACTCTCCATCACTGATTACATGTGTACCCTCAGCCTGAGTACATATAGAACTAGATCACAATTCTAGAGGTAATAAATAATTCCAACCTTATAGATAACCCAGGAAAAGGTGGGATTCCAGGTAGACTTTAAATCCCATCTAGAAACCCAAGGATGATCTAAAAGGAAAAACAAAAAGTCCTTTCAAATAGAATATTCCTTTTTTTTTTTTTTTTTTTTTTTTTTTTTATCTTTTTCCATGTCCGGCAACGGATCGCAACCCTCAGTGTAGCCCCTGCACCGGACCGGGGACCGGCAACGGGATTGCAACCCTCGGTGCTGCTCCCGTGCCTCGCTCAGTCAGCATATCCCTTTTTTTTTTTTTTTGTCTTTTTGTCTTTTTCCGTGTCCGGCAACGGATCGCAACCCTCAGTGAAGCCCCTGCACCGGACCGGGGACCGGCAACGGGATTGCAACCCTCGGTGCTGCTCCCGTGCCTCGCTCAGCCAGTGAGCGGGAACCGGTCTGTATGTGGGATTCGAACCCTCGGGCGGGAGTGCCGCCATGCTTCCCAAGCGGCGCACTATCCAGTGCGCCACCGGGCCGGCCCATTCCTTTTATTCTTAAAAAAAAAAAAAAAAGTTAGTACTATATTTGGAATTTTAAGTTATTTTTATACAACTCCCATAGAATATACTTTAAAATGAGTCTAGGTAAAACTTACTTATTTATTTATTTATTTTTATATGCGTGTGTATATATATATATACACCCACACATACTCCCACTCTCTTAATCACAATTTGGAAGTCTAATAAACTCTGAAAACCAATAAGCTCTACCAAACCAAATGCTACTCATTTGGTAGCAAAACCCAATCTGACCTGATGTGCAGCTATTTATAGTCTTCATCTTTCTATTTGGTGAGTCTAGTTATATGTTTAACTGAAGATATATTAATGTGTTTGATTACAATGTGCACACCAGACCTTCTGAGACTATTATGTAATATGCAATATATGCCATATATTATCTTTCTAATATTAAAAAATAAAAATAAATTTAAAAAAAACTGAATTCTGAAATGTTTCTAGCCCCAAGGGATTTGTGTTTTGTTTTGTTTTGTTTAGCAGCTGGTGGGTATAGGGCCCTGAGGGATTTGGATAAGACATTGAGGGCCTGAGTATTTTTTTAAAATCTACTTTACTAAAGTGAAGCCAGAGTCACTGACTGCCTAACTTTTGGTGGTGATTGTTGCTGCTGTTACTGCTTTTTCTCCAGCTTTGCAAACCTGGGTATTCTTCATGTGACAAAGAAAAAAGTATTTGAAACACTGGAAGCACGGATGACAGAGGCATGTATAAGGGGCTATAATCCTGGACTTCTGGTGCATCCTGATCTTGCCTATTTGCAAGCAGAAGGGGGAGGAGACAGGCAGCTCACAGGTGAGCCTCATTCTCCCAGCCTTGCTCCTCTGAGGAGCTTGGCTTTCATTTTCTTGTGTGTGGACTGTATGTTCACCTGTGTGCCTCAGATTTCTTCTTTTCCCAGTCTATACCCCATACCGCTCACACTCTTTTCCTGCTCAGAAACCTTTGATGGCATCCAGCTACCTCTGGAACAAAATCCATACTTCCTTAGCCTGGTATGCCAAGCCCTCCCAGGGAATCTCCAGCCCCACCCTGTCCCCGTCACTGCTCTCTGAACACCTGATGCCTATTCACACCTTCGCATGGGTCTTCCTGTACCTAAAACAACCCCCTTCCCTTTTCAACCTGTCAAAACCAATGCGTAGTTCAAGACACAGTCCATGAACACCTCCTCTGTTACACCTTATTATAAGGAATCTTTCTTTGGGCTCTTCAGGCACATTATAAACAATTGTTTTTACCATAAAAATGCTATGATTTTCTGTTTTCCTGCCATTACTCAAATTTTTTCTTTCAACCCCACTCCCTGTCCCACCACGTGCCCCATTTCTGCTTTTCCATTTTGTCCTCTCTTCTGTCCATCTTGTCACCATCTCATACTGAGGTGATCCAGAACCGATGATCATGTTTCCACTGAACATATTCCGTCTTCTGATACCCAGACTCAAAACCTTCATGTTACCTTTGACCCTCCTTCTCCACCTGTGCTGCATCTCCAGTCTGTGGTCCAGCTACTCTGTGCTCTCTGTGACAGTCCACTCCTAACTCCATTTCACTGCTCCAATTATAGCAGTTTTCTCCCTGGTCTCTGTCCCTTACCATTTCTAATCCAGTGTACACCCTATAGCCAGGTAGATCTTACAAAAGCCTGCATCTCGCCACTACTTGGTTTCTCCCACTTGCCTACAAAATACATATTCCATAAGCCCAAGAGCTGGTCCGAGTCTGTATTTCCAACTCTGTTTGCCACTATGCCCCTTCATGTTAGACTGAACTACTCCATAGGAGCACCATGATTTCTAACTTCCCTGCCTTGGCACATTCTTTCCATTCTTTCTGTCCCCTCTTCTTGGAATGCCCTTATCCACTGTTCATATGTTCAGATTTTATCATCCCTTCAAGATTTAGAGCAAATGCCTCTTCTGCTGTAAAGTCTATGGATCTCCTCTCCTTTAAATCCCTGTAGCTCTACTGTAGTACTTATCACTTGAATTATTACCTTTTGTGATATTATAAGTTAAGTATGACTGTATCCCTCAGCATGAAAACTCCATTAAGAAGGAAGGAGCCTGATGTAATCTAGTCATTCAGTTCCTTCAAAAGTACTTTTTGAAACTCCTAGAGCTGGTTAATAACTTCAGTAACTTTGTAGGATACAAAATAAATGCCCCCAAATCAGTAGCATTTATATACACAAATAATGAATTAACAAAATGAGAAATAAAGAAAGTAAGCCCATTTACAATTGCCACCAAAAAAATACAATACCTAGGGATCGGTTTAACCAAGGAGGTGAAAGACCTCTACGATGAGAATTACAAACCACTTCTGAAAGAAATTAAAGAAGACACAAAAAGATGGAAAGATATTCCATGCCCTTGGATTGGAAGAATTAACATTGTGAAAATGTCTATACTTCCCAAAGTGATCTACAGATTCAATGCAATCCCCATCAAAATACCAATGACATTCTTCACAGAAATGGAAAAAACAATCTTATCTTTCATATGGAAAAACAAAAGACCCCGAGTAGCCAAAGCAATCCTGAGCAAAAAAAACAAAGCTGGAGGCATAACTTTGCCAGACTTCAAATTATACTACAAAGCTATTGTAACTAAAACAGCATGGTACTGATATAAAAATAGACATTCAGACCAATGGAGTAGAATTGAGAACCCAGAAATCACTCCTCAGGCTTATAGCCATCTGATATTAGATAAATGCAACAAAAATCTACATTGGGGAAAAGATTACCTCTTCAACAAGTGGTGCTGGGAAAACTGGATATCCATATGTGGAAGAATGACATTAGATATGCATCTTTCACCATATACTAAAATCAACTCAAAATGGATTAAAGACCTAGGTATAAGACCCAAAACTGTAAAATTACTAAGGGAAAATATAGGCGAAACACTTCAGCAGTTAGGTCTGGGTGCAGGCTTTATGAACATGAGCCCAAAAGCACAAGCAGCAAAAGAAAAAACAAACATATGGGACTATATCAAACTAAAAAGTTTCTGCACAGCAAATGAAACAATCAACAGAGTGAAAAGACAACCTACAGAGTGGGAGAAAATTTTTGCCAACTATGCATCCAACAAGGGACTAATATCCAGAATATACATAGAACTCAAGCAATTATACAGTAAAAAAATAAATGACCCAATTGAAAAATGGGCAAAGGAGCTGAATAGACATTTTTCAAAGGAAGACATACAAATGACCAACAAATACATGAAAAAATGCTCAACATCACTAGTCATCAGCGAAATGCAAATTAAAACCACAGTGAAATAGCACCTCACCCCAGTTAGACTGGCTATAATCAAAAAGACGGTGAATAACAAATGCTGGCGAGAGTGTGGAGAGAAGGGAACACTACTGCACTGTTGGTGGGACTGTAGATTAGTACAACCACTTTGGAAAACAATTTGGAGGTTTCTCAAACAACCACAGACAGATCTTCCATATGATCCAGCAATCTCTCTTCTGGGTATATATCAAGAGGAATGGAAATCATCATATCAAAGGGATACCTGCACTCCCATGTTTATTGCAGCTCTGTTTACAATAGCCAAGATATGGAACCAACCTAAATGTCCATCAATAGATGATTGGATAAGGAAAGTGTGGTATATATACACTATGGAATACTACCCTGCCATAAAAAAGAATGAAATATTCCTATTTGCAACAACATGGATGAACCTGGAGAAACTTATGTTGAGTGAAACAAGCAAAGCACAGAGGGATAAATACCACATGTGCTCACTCATATGTGGGAGCTAAGAGAGAAAGGAACACAGAAAAGAAAGACCACAGTAGTGCTGTGATCCAACAGAGGGAGGGAACATTCCTAGGGCTACAAATTGGTGTTGATGGGAGAGGGGGAACAGGAGAGAGGTTGGAAGATAATTGAGAGGGGACAAAGGGTGCAAAAATAATTTCTGGTAATGGATATGCCCCCAGTATGAATCTGGCCCCCACATCATGGGCAGGAGCGGGGGACAATCAGCTTTGTATCTCATGAATATTCATAATAAATAAATTAATTAATTATAAAATAAAATAAATATAGCCATGTATTAATGGGAAAAAAAAAGTTGTTTTGAAGAAATAGATCTTTCATAAGTATAAATAGGAATTTGGAGTGATAGCTTTTCTCCATACTACAATATTTATTATATTGTTTTGTTCAATACTCTAAGGTATTTAAAGCTAGCAAGTTAAACAAAAATTTTCAGTTAACAGACTTCTTTCAATGGTACAAAAGTGCATTTGGTTAACTTTTGGACTTAATTAATTTAGCAGGCTTTGGATTCCACCATTTCATAGAAAAGAACTTTCTTGGTTCCAGGACAACATCCTCATGAAGGATAGTGGGCATGAAATAATTAATTTGAGCAAAATTCAATAAAAAATTCCACTAATTCAAAACAAACAAAAAAGTACTTTTTGAGCACCTACTATGTGCCGAGCAGTGTGCTTGGCACTGTAGAATGAGCACAGTCACTGTGCTTAAAGAACATTTGGAATAGTTAATTTTCACATTTCTCAATATAGCTGGTGCACAGTAGCCTTCTTACATTCCATTCCATCACATCCTTTGTTCCTTTAGCTCTTATTATAGGGAGAAAAAGGAGAGGTGGGAGGAGGACAGAAGAGAAGAGAGAGAGTCTGATACATGGAGGACAGTTTTTGTGATAATTCAGAGAAAATGCAGGTGTTCTTTTGATGCCTTTAATTTTAGGTGACATAATGAAACTATTTTTTAAAATTTTACTAGAAATATGAAGTATTTTAAAGCAGAAAAGTGTGGGTTTTTACTTTAAGTTTACATTCTTTATTTGGTCTTTATAAAAGCATGCTATTTTAAATGTCCATACTTTCCCTTTTCCCTGGGCATGAATGGACTGTGCTGTATGGTCCTAGATCGGGAAAAGGAGCTGATCCGCCAGGCAGCTCTTCAGCAGACAAAGGAGATGGACCTCAGCGTGGTGCGGCTCATGTTTACAGCTTTTCTTCCGGATAGCACTGGCAGCTTCACAAGGCGCCTGGAACCCGTGGTATCAGACGCCATCTACGACAGCAGTGAGTACCTGACTACTTACAGGAGGCAGCCTGGTATAGCATCAAGCAAGACTTCCAACCCTGCCCTGCCTTTTACTTACTAACTGAGTCCTGGGGAAAGTAACTTAATCATGTTAGCCTCAGGTTCATCATCTACAAAATGGGAATACTAAAATCTGGCTTAAAAGGTCAATGTCTAGATTAAATGAGATATTTTAAGAGGTGTTCAATAAATGTTGTTCTCTTTCCTCAGATGTGCATTTTAGTCTTTTACATGCAATAGCAAATCTCTTATTACTTATAAATACCTTGCTATAAGGATATATTGTTGGAGCTCTTAGAAGGGAAATATACTTCAATTTTTTCTTTGGGGCTCTGAAGAGAAGTTAATAAAAGACAACCATTGCTCTTATCCATCTTCATTCCCAAATATTACAGACTAGCTTTACCAAGAAAGCAACTTCAAGTTAACTGAATGAGTAATATAGATACTATGTGAATTCAAAATTCTATTTCAGTTCATAGTTCCTAGAACATTTAAAGAGTTTTACAGTGATCTTCAGTGTTACCATGCAATTTTCTTGTTCACTGTGCATGGGATTTATTAAACAGATATTTCTAAAAAGCCTGCAAGTGCAGTACTTAAGTTCATTGAAAGTTTATTGAATCTGGTATAAGGAGAAGACGCTATGCTCCAAGTATGACAACTAACTGATTTCTCTAATTTAAACAAGTAAGGGAAGTGAAAGGGTTATAAAATGATACAGACTTGTATACCACAGATCACCTTAAAATGCAGCTGTTGGAGGGGGGAAAAAAGAAGCTTTATACTATTACCACATGAAACTTTTTCCCCTAACCACACAGAATCCTAATTTAGTTTGGGGGTAAGAAATATAACATCTCCTATTTTCTTAGAATAAAAATTAAGTAGTTTAAGAAAATCGTCCTTTTCCTAAATTTTTTAGGACTCTTGTAAATGGTCTAGCAGTTTGTGGAAACAAGTTTGCGGTTAAAGTCTTGAAATTCCAGAAATCCATTGGCTTGGTACTTTCTGAAACATCAGAAAAGCTATTTCTCTTTCTGTATCGGTCTTTATGTGTTAGTGGGAGAAACAACTACCTGTTCCTTTCTACTTCATCTGTTTTGGTAATATTATGACCCATGCCCAAGAAGTGCTCTGAAGACTTCGGAAACCATTCTTGTTTTATTTATATCTTTATTAAAGCAGTATGAGTGAAAGCATCTATTTAAACTTTGTTTTGGTGAGGTGTGCTAAGGGCTGGGTTTCTCATAAGGGGATTGGCTGTGAAACTGAGGGTAAACCACAATGTTTGTTGTTTTTCCCTTGTGAACAGAAGCCCCCAATGCATCCAACTTGAAAATTGTGAGAATGGACAGGACAGCTGGATGCGTGACTGGAGGGGAAGAAATTTATCTTCTCTGTGACAAAGTTCAGAAAGGTAAATATATGCTCTGGTCTCATGATGTGAAATATAATTCTGAGTGTGTCTATGAGTCAGTTTTTAGTAGCAGGTCACAAATGTTCTTCCTTTGACATAGAACTCCTTACAAACGTATTTCACCTCTTGCAAATGTAAGTTGTCTGTGTTATTTTTTTAAACCCAAATAATGTATTTATTTATTTATTATGATTATTATTTTTGCATTCTAAGATACAGTTGAGGGAACAGTGAGAGCGGAAGGGGAAAGGGGTATAGGATAGGAAGAGGAGGAAGGAGTGGGGGCAAGGTCAAGGCCCATGGCACCCCTCTCATTCCAACAGGGGATACCATGGGGCTTCCAGCAGCAGCTCGGTCATTGCTGGGTTGGATGCAGAAGTTGGGGGGCGGGGTGGGGCTGAGGCCCTCGGCCCCCCATCTCCCTGGTTTTGGAAGCCCAAGGCACTTTTGGCGGTGGCTTGATGGTTGTTGCTGGACTGGTTGCAGACATCAGGGGGGCATGGCTGAGGCAGTTGGTCCCCCACAGCCCCAGCTCAGGAGCCTGAGGCATTTCCTGTAGCAGCTCAATGGTCATTTCTAGGCTGGTTGCAGATGGTAGGGGGTGTGGCTGAGGCCCTCGGCCCCCAATCACCCCAGCTCGGGGTGTTTCTGGCAGCAGCTTGGCGGTCATTGCTGGGCTGGATGTTGTCATCGGGGGGTGTGGCTGAGGCCCATGGCCCTCACACCACCCCAGCTTGGGAGCCCAGGGGGCTTCTGGTCCTCCTAGGTTTTATAGGTGTTCTTTGGTAGTGTTAGACCTTTACTGGTTAATATCAAAACTTTTTCTCTGATCTGTGGGTATTTTGTTTTATTTCTTTCAGTTCTGTGTTGGATTATCCACTGTTCCCACCACTTAAATTCTGCACTAGAGCTAATTTCTTGTCCTTTGGTTACTTCTAAAATGGAGGAACTTCCTAAGGGAACCAGCACTTGAGCCCTGTGGTTGAGTTGAATTGCTGCTTTGCTGTTGATTCTCTAGGGAAGGCTTTATGTGCAGCTCAGGTTTTATTTTTGACCTTGTAATCACTTCCAGGACTTGTGAGGCCTGGAACACCTGGGTTGTGTGGAAACTCTGGTCTGGGCCCAAGTCTTTTCAGCAGGCTATACCCCCTGCAGTTCGATATTACTGACCAGTCTCCACTGAATGGGTCTGTGCAGATTGGAGGGTAGACCAACTGTCCATGCTGTACCCCAGTGATCCCTGGTGGGCCCGTCTCCCCCATCTGCCACACTCCAAACACTTCCCATGGAATGAGCCATGTGCTGGTCCCTTGCAGTGACTCACTGGCGTCTGAGTGGCTCCTTTTTTCAGTTATCTGTGGCCCATCGCTCCTATGTGGGTTCACGGGAACCCTCTTAGTAGTCTTGCTGGCCTGGGAGCCACTAAGGCCCTCTTCTCCCCTGCAGCCTCCAAGCAACTTCATACAAAGGACACAGCTGTGGCTTTTGCCAGCTTTTGCTCCACATGCTCACCAGGGCTGGCCTTGGAGCGGCCAGGGCTTCAAACGGCTGGAGAAGTCCTTTCTTTCTCTCACTGTGGCTTCTTCTGCCTTCATGAACCCCATAGGTCTCTCCTTCTCTTCCCCTGAGCTCTAGCGTCCCTAGCTTGGTTGTTGTTGCTTTTTAATATTGTAAATTGGTTGATTGTGGGAGAGAGTGATGCTGGAGACCATCTATTCTGCCATCTTGAGCAGAAGTCCCCAACTAATTTATTTTTAAATTCCACACAGAAGTAAAGAGAAATAAGAAAAAAGTGATGATTGTAATCAGTGATTTTCAGTATCTTTATACTTTAAACTTTGGTATCTGTACTCAGTTAAGCTAAAATAAATGAGTAATAGCCATGCTTGACACACATGCAAACACACACACAGAATAAGTAATAACTTTTGCATAGTGTAAAATTGTTGGTTCTGTTTATTTTGTAATGCTTTTTTGTAACCCTGAGAGATCTTCTCCAAACACTTCCATGTGACATGATGTCAACTATGAAATGGAAAGAGAATAAGGAATACCAGGAAATTCTCAGAGCACATTTCTCTCACAGTTGTCACTTTCAGAAAAGGTTCTTGGCATTTATCTCTCACTAGATATATTACAAGATTGATAAATTAGTAAAAGCTGAAGGAGATTATGTGTTATTTTCTCAAACTTCACTCATTTTTTAAATAAAACAATGGAGGGCCGGCCCCATGGCGTACTCAGGAGAGTGCAGCGCTGGGAGCACAGCATCGCTCCCGCCGTGGGTTCGGATCCTATATAGTAGTGGCCGGTGCACTCACTGGCTGAGTGCAGTGTGGGCGACAGCAAGCCAAGGGTTGCGATACCCTTACCGGTCACGAAAAAGACAAAAACAAAAAAAAAAAAATAGGAAGTATAGTATAATAAAGATCTATTTGCTACAAAGTGAGCATTTTCAAAGTAGATACATAAGTGAAAATATAGCCCCTAAATAAAAGAAATATGGCTTTGGAAAAAATTCTTATTTGGGGTTAAATGCTCTGAGGTGTAAAGTCAGAAAAAAAATGGGATCACATTTTTAGAGTAAAGTTATATTCTTTATCTAAAAAAGTTTACACTTTGTCTGCTTACACTGTTATCAGCCTTTTTCCAACCTACTCTGTGGAAGTAATATTCATTTCTAAATTCCTGGGTGTGTACACCACGAGTAAACACAGTCTGAGTACCTTCATTTGTAAATGCAACTCTTAATCGTTATCGCTACCTTGGAATGGCTCAGTAAGAGAAGTCTTACATTTGAAATCTAACTAGGTCCAGGGTAATCCTAACTGAAGGCAAAGGAGTGGACCAGGAGATAAGGAGATGTTTTATCCAACCCTAATGCAAGGGGTCTTCAAAAAGTTCATGAAAAGATTTGCATTATCTTTTAATTCCATTTTCTACAAACTTTTTGAAGTACCCTTGTATTTCTAAAATTCTACTTAAATATAAACTTAATTTCATAAGTCAATAGTATGGTCCTTTACTATTAAATGGAAAGTGAAGCCAGGGAGATGCCAACCTAAGTTATATTGTCATCATAATTCTGCAGAAGTAGAGTCCATGACTAGAGTGTGAAATTTAGGAAGGGACCTGACCATCATAGTATTTTGACCAATTACCCAATTTGGACTAATGAAGTATTAGAGGGAGGCAATGTAGTAGAATGTTTAAGAGGCTGTACTCACACAGTACTATCTATGTTCAAATCGTGGTTTCTCCATTTACTAGCTGTTCAACTTAATGGACTCCAGTTTCTCTTCTGTGAAATGAGGATAATAATAGTACCTACATCACAGTATTGTTGTGAGGATTAAATCAGTTAGTATATACCTGTAAAGTACTTAGAATAGCATCTGACATATAGTAAATCTTATATAAGTTAATTATTACTTATGTACATCTATATATTGAGTTGAATCACCTTTTGGGATTCTGATATTCGTCCACCATCCTTCATGTTTCTCAGGAGTGAATTGGTTTAAGGATGGAAAAGTGGGAAGGCCAAAGATTGATTAAGAGAAAACTCAGATTGATTAGGTAAATCTAGCATTCTGCCATTGTAAATGAACCTTGAAGACCATTCCTGTGGTAAGTCATAACAATAATAAAAAAGTGATTTGTGAAAATTTTAAATAACACAAAATTCTATTTCATACTAATTAATTTCACAAAAGTTTAAGTATATAGTAGGTAGAATCTTGAATCAACTTCATTTTCAGCATGTTTATAAATATTATTGCACTATTTAAAATTACATACCTGAATGTGACTATTTGCAGATGACATCCAGATTCGATTTTACGAAGAGGAGGAAAATGGTGGAGTCTGGGAAGGATTTGGAGATTTTTCCCCCACAGACGTTCATAGACAAGTAAGTGGATGATGATGATGATGATGATGACAATTATCAACACTTTACATTTTCTGCTTTGTTGAATTGAGTACTTAGTTTCCATATGTAAAAAAGGAAAAATTATAAATATTTATTTAACTGCCATAAAACAGTACTATTTTTAAGACTCTTGCAGGTCATCCAGAAAAGTTACGTACCATAGAACTACAGGCAAGGTTCTATTAGACCATTGCCTCTGACTTTGGCAAGACATTTCATTTGGTGTCTGATCCCCTAGTCCATCAGGCAGTGTCCCTCAGGTCCTTTAGTGAAAATGTTTTGTGTTCTACCAAAGTAATTATGATGAAACCTGTTAAAAGGGTATTCTAATGAAAAGTGTTGGAAGGAGAAGTCTTCTAGTTGAGGCTGATGTCATCCTGATAAATCAAGATTTCCCAGTGACCACTGATTATATGACTAAGAAATGAAAATGCTGAACCTCCACCTTAGTGATTACTCACCTTTTTGCAAATGACTGGGGGATGCTGTTTTCACAAAGAAGTGGAAACAATCCAAATGTTCATCTATAAGTGACCAGTTAAATAAATTATGGTGTATCTGTGTGGTGGAATATCATGTAGTTATGAAAAAGAATGAGTACTCTGTAAACTAATATAGAAAGCTCTTAAAGACACATGTTAACATTTTTAAAAAGATAGGTATAGAGCAAAATGTATGTAAAAATAATTCTATGTTCATATTTGCATATGCATGAAGAAACTCTGGGAGGGAACATAAGAAACTAAAAACAGTGTGTTCCTCCAGAGGGCTGTCACACTGGAGGAATTGCACAGATGGGGACAGGGTTGGCAAGATTATCAGTGTTTACCATTGCATACTTTTTTATATTTTACAAAATCTCCATCCATGTGAATATATTACATAGTCAAAACATCAAACTAAAAGATGTTAAAATGCCTAACTGTTCTAGCACTATCAGGAATCAATGTATTATAATACCTCCCTGAGCACAGTTTAGTTTCCTCTCCTCATCAGCTGGCCTGTGAGCTGATGTTAGCACCACTTCCTTCTTGTCTTTCTTTCCTTAGTCATGCTTAGTCTTTCTGATGTTGCTATAAACAATCTTGGAGGATCTTAAGGCTGCTTTGGAAGAGAAGAAAGAAGCATATGCAGTTTTTGTATGTGCATAATATTTACACCTAAAAGACATTTGAAATATTAGACAAATGAAATAAAGATTTGCAATACATTGGCATAGTGTCGTATTTAAATTTCACACTGCGATTTAATAAAAATGTATGGGCCTAGAATTCTGAGTCTGGAACTATCTCCTGAGTGCTGTGTTTTTTAGTATACTGTGTCTAAACGTTGAATATGAAGAAAAGCATAAGGAGTGTGTTTAATAAGTAGCATTGCTACAAAAAAAATGTGGTCCTATACCAACATTCAGGTCTTTGTATCCTGCAGTTTGCCATTGTCTTCAAAACTCCAAAGTATAAAGATGTCAACATTACAAAACCAGCCTCCGTATTCGTCCAACTTCGGAGAAAATCTGATTTGGAAACTAGTGAACCAAAACCTTTTCTCTACTACCCTGAAATCAAAGGTAACTCAGTTGTTTAAACTCTTGTGCCTATTCTGATAAGAAGATGAGCGGATTAGAAAAGATCAGTTCGTCACCTCCTTTGAACAACTTCCTAGTATCTGGTGCCTGGATCTATGGTACTTATTTTTAGAAAAGAGACAGGTAATACACTATTTTGAGGTCATGGAATTAATCCGGCTTTTTAAGACAATGTTATTTCCACCAAGTTTATATGTGATTTAGACATTTGGGAATTTGTCTTTGAATTTGAGCTTCTAACGTTTATTGAGTAACTCAGGGTTCAGGCAGTTGGGATGAAAAAATGTCTTGCTGTTTAGGGGGATCAGCCACTCAGTCTACCAACCTTGGGCAGTTGAATAGAAAACAGCCTCCATGCAGTGCAGAACTGCAAAAATGAATAAGGCACCGTTCTTTCCCTCACAAAAGACACTTCAAGAAAGATAGATAATAGTCTCCTTAAATAGTTATAATACAATTTAGGATTTTAATAAGTACCCAAAGTGAAGCATCCACAGACATCTAGGAGAATGTTGATGAGACAGCCCTTGATCCTTGATTCTAAAGAAGCCTCCAAAAAGCAGGCTTCTTGAAGGAGATATAATTTGGTCCTTCTAATTGGGGATATGTTTTATCAGTTAGACATTAAACAGAGAAGGAAGGGGTTTCCCAGGCTTAGGACACTTGAAAAACTCAGGGGCAGAGGTAAGCTCAGTTAGTGTTTATTCAAAGAAGGGAGCCCGTGAGCACTAGAATGGCCTGATGAAGGCCAGGGTGGGCCAGGAAGGCCAGGTCCAGGCTGAGGAGGGCTGTGAGTGGCTGCTAAAGAATTCTGCATTGATTCTGGAGAGGGATGGCCAGGCCTGCCAGGATTTGGAATGATGGCTCTGACTTCGTTATGTGAATACTAGAAGGCAGATAATGAGTCAGAGGAGTAACATAAGAATCCAAGTGAGAAATGGTAAGGTTGGTTAAGTGTGTTAAGAATGAAAGAAGGAGGTGGTGATGTGTGAAGAGAACCTGGGTGCTGGATGAGGTAGCAGGTGTAGGAGACTCAGGAGTCGTAGATGGTTCTAGGATTCCCAGACTAGGAAGCTTGCCACATGGCTGACTTGATGAAAGGAACAAGGGAGCAAAAGTGGTTTGGGGTGGGAAAAGAGGGAGCTCAGTTTAAAATATGTTGCATTTTAGGTTCCTGTGGGAAATTCAAGTGCAAATTCTTAGTAAGCCGATCAAAAGGCAGGACTGGAACTCGAGAGGGCAGGGTGGGAAATTCAGCATTGAGAACTATCTCAGAACAAGTTATAATAAGTACCCAAACTGGACAGTTAATCAAAGGTATTTCTTTTTTTTTTTTTTGAGACCGGCCGCACCGCGCTCAGCCAGTGAGCACAGCAGTTATCCCTATTAGGATCCGAACCCGCGGCGGGAGCGCTACTGCGCTCCCAGCGCTGCACTCTGCCAAGTGCGCCATGGGCTCGGCCCAAAGGTATTTCTTAACCTAGAGACCACTGACCCCCAAGTAGTCCATGGAGAAAAATGTGCTTTAATATAATTAGCATCTTTTGAAATCCTATTTTGTATTTGACATATTAAAAACCATGATTCTGAGAAGAGATACACAGCCTTCTCAAGATTGCATGAGGGGCCATGGCACAAACAAAATGAGAAACCCCTCGAGTAGGGAAGTGAGACTGGAGGAGGGGGGAGGTCAGTGAAATGGCAGTCCTGGGGCACCCAGGTCCTGGCTAAGGGTGGAAACCACAAAGGTTTGGCAGCAACAAGCCGCTCGGGGTTGGGTCCTGTAAGAGCAACATGTAATGGGTGGCCTTTGAAGAGGGCTTCCTTTCCTAGAATTCATGTTGCAGCAGGAGCATTTAGAAAATGGCTCTATGAGTTCTCATTTCTTTTTTTTTTTTTTTTTTTTTTTG
>NW_007726199.1:465169-473634 GCF_000696425.1 Galeopterus variegatus
TTTTTTTTTTTTTTTTTTTTTTTTTCTGAGGTTGTGACGTCTCCACTGTTGGGTCAGATTGCAGTGCATTCTGCGTACTAGGGGTTTGAAAACATTGTCAGCATGAGAACTTTTATGTCCTGCACATGAAATTTCATGCACTATCTCAGTATATAGACCAGACAGGCTCTGGTTAAAGTAGGGGTGGAGGGCCCTGCCCACCTGACCTTTCCCAGAGGTTCTTCCACATCTTTTCACTTCCCCACCCAGGAGCTGACCAGGGTCTTCTGAATGCTTCTGTCTGCACAAAACAATTTGGAAATCACTGCTTTGGTTTAAACACCCTTCTTTAAAAGTAGACACAGAAGAGAGACATGGCAATCTGGGGGACTTTCTGAGAAAAAAAAAAAGATTTCTTCTCCTGAAATAACGTCTTCAAAATAATGTCAGTTTTTGCTAACACAGAGAATCTTGGAAAAAAGAAAACAGGTTACCTACTTATGTATGAGCCTAGACACATTCAAAGCTGAGCTTGGTTTCTAGGCTGCCTGTCTACCTTTCCAGTGGTGCCTGTGTATCAAAAAGTATGATATAGCAGAGGCATGTTTAGACTTCTACTTTCATTGCCATGCTATCCTAGTAGGAGCTGTCTGATGCTGAAATTAGGGAATTGGGTCCCCCTGAAAGTTCACAGTTGTACATATGTGCTTCAAGCACATACCTTCCAGCTATCATTGATTCAAAGTGCTGTGTAAAACAAACAGTATAAGAACCATCCGGAAAAATAGTAGAGTTAGTCCTTGAGTACCAAAGGCAAGAATGGCTGACATGTATGTATTGTGATTGACTCATGAGATTAGAACTCTTTTATTGAGGATAACAAATGACCTTATTCTATAAGATCTTCTGGATTGTAGAAACCCAAAATAATAGGCCCGAGGAGAAATAATCACACCAGTTGTATGACTGGGCAGACAGATAGCAGGCTATTTAATATTAGAGAAAGTATGTGGAAATGAATCCAAACTATACAACCCAGAGAATCGTTGTATACATTTCTTAGAAGTCACTGAACACACCTTTCACTAACCTCAGTTCTTACAGTCACTCCCTATCATCTCATTGCCTAATTTTATATTCTCCATTATTTTTATCAATACATAAACTTGTTGTATCTATTTATTTATGTGTCTCTTATCTTCCTCCCACCCTCAGTAGGAAGAATCTTCTTTAGAGCACAGACTTGGTCTTTCATGTTCACTGCTGTGTCTCCAGCATCTAGAACAGTATATGTTATATAGTAGACGTTCATTAAATATCTATGGACTGACTTATTGATTGACCGACCAAGTTGCCACTCTCATCCAAAAGGCTGGTAATATGTCGGGTGCCATCAAGTAAGAAATTAGACATAGGTCTAAAACATTATCCTTTCATTATATAGAATCATTCAGCCCTGAACTCTGCGTCCTCTATGATCATTGGCATTGTACCTCACAAAACTTCATGGAGATGGGTGGGTCCAGGGCCGATAGTTAGAGTAATCAAGAGAAGGATGATTAACAAGGGAAGAAGATAGGAGATGAACTGCTATATGAAAGCAAAAAAAGGCCACAATGACTTCTCAGTCTGAAAAGATGGAGATTAGGAAGAAACAGAATCGTAATTTTTTAATTATGAAAAGTATGGTCAGGCTAAATGCAGGCTTCTTTGCTGGTAAACTAGAACCCAAAAAGTCAGAATGAGGTACTTTTAAGGCACAGGCACAGGCACAGGAAAAGGTGGTAGAGGCAAAAAGTTTATTTACATTTGTGAATTAAACTATTACCTAAAGTCATCAACTATTATTTAAAGTCATTGATTATTATTATACAGACCTATTTCAGAGTGTTTCCCAAAGAAAGACATCCTAATGTAATGGAAAAATTACTGGACTTTGTGTCTGACCTTCACTCTGCCCTGACCTCAGACAAGTCACTTAACCATCCTAGCTTCAATTTCCTCTTCTACAAAAGGAGAACTTGTAGTGAGTGGCTACTTGGGTCCCTTCTAGAATAGGTTGATATTTCATAGTACATCCCATGGTGAAGCTGTCAAGGCATACCACAAATATAAATGAACCCAGTATGAAAATCTCCATGTTCAACTCTATGGAGATCCAGACTGTAGGTTCTTTCATAAAGCTTGTTGTGTCAAATTTTCTGTTATCAGTTTTTTATCATTAAAAGCTTTCTGGCTGTAGTATAGATAATATTTTGAAAATTGGCTCTTGAAAATTCCCATTTTACAATGAAATACAGCCCATGAACATCTTTGGTTTAAGGTAAAAGGAGTACATAGAAAATACTAACTGGTCTCTTTGCTGGAAGCCATGTCAGTAGATAACATTTATTTCTAAAGATGAGTAAGTTGTCTTCTTCCCTCTTGTGTTTCATATTTCTACAATGGACTAATATTTTATGTGAGATCAACAGTTTATAGGATGAGTAATGAGCTACTAATTACTTACGGAATAACTGATGGGGAAATTTGATAAATCTGTCCAAAAATCTTTGATAAGGAAATTGTTAAAGTTTTTCCACTTCAAGGTCACCCCTTTCTAGTGGAAGCACATTTTTCTCAAAATTTGTTCACCTTGGCTTTTTTCTTCCTAATAAGTCTGGACATGCTCGGTTTTTAAATGATTATTTAAGCATACTTTGCTACCCCACTTTCCCTGGCTTCATCTTTCAACTGCAGTTAGATGATCATGAGATAATCAGTGAACAACAGCCTTCTACCTAGCCCTGAGATGACTGAAACAACCACATAATTAGAAGTAATTGAAGATCTTTCTGAAAATAAACAATGACAACAACAGACATTGATGACTCAGAAACAGGTCCAGTGTTAAGTATTGGGCTGCTGATTGAAAAAAGAATACCACATTGACTGTTTATTTATTTAATTTAAACAAAACCCAAAACACCTCCTTCACTTCTTCTGCCCAAAAGAGAGAAGGGAGAAAAACAACATTTGGTAGGAAAATCACAGAAGAGAAAGAAAGAGAAACAGAAAGAAGAAAGAAAATCGCAATAATAGACCACAGAGGCAGTGACAGAACTCAGAGGGGCTGGCGAGAAGCCAGATAGTGAGACACAGAAGACAACAGCAACACATGAGGAAGGAGGGAAGTCCAGCCGGTACCTAGACCTGAACCATCAGAAGTCTCAGAGGGCATCACTTCATTTTAGTCAGGTAGTGGTCTTGAACTTTTAGCCCCCTCTTTCATTGTGTTTCTGGGATCCACCCCATTTTTATTATCATGGTGATCACAAAGAGACAGACCTCCATCACCTGTGTCTGCACTGTGTCTGCCTCTCACTTGACTCTTTAGTATGTCCTACGCACGAGTGACAGATGAATCATCCTTAAATACCACCCTGTACACATCATTCCACCGTTCAGAAACATTCTGTGGCTCTCCTGCGTGTGAATTAATTATCTTAAATTCATATACTAGGTGGTCCATAGCGTGGTTCAGGTCAGCCTCATAGCTCAAGAATTCCTTATTCTAAACTTTGGCTTCAGCCAAACTGATCTACTGTTGTTCTCATAAGCACCCCATGCACATCTTTCTTTCATTACTTTGTTCCCTCCATATCCCCTTCCCAGAACATCTTTCTTTTCCTTCTCGTTAAATATAGTTGATTCTGGGAAGCATTTCCTGAATTTCCCAGCCCTCAGGGACCTCGTAGAATTCTTTGCCTGAACACTTAGAATACTGGTCTTCACCGTGAATTTAACATGTGTAGCATTATGGTGCTGTCTTGCCAAGTCTTCATCCACTACCTTAAAATTATGTTGGAGGGTCCTTGATGACAACAAAGACATTATGTCATTCTTCTTTTTATCTCCAGCATTTAACTCTTTGTAGATGCATAAAATAGCTGTTTTGTGTGACCAAGCAAAAATGTTCAATAATTTTTTTTTAATTCCTTGTTTTTAGTATCTCAGTCTTTGATGGGCACTCCCATCTCTCACTAATTTTAACAACATTGGGGATTTAAGAAACTGTCACAGAGTGGATTTGGGTGTGTACTGCTCTGTGGTCTCTTGAGGCTTGTTCTTGGTCTTCATACCCATTGGAATAAATGTAATGCTTCTTGAAATTTGGCATCTCTTCCTCCTTGAATGCTTTCTATTTCCCTTTAAGATGTTTAAAAATACCATCAGAATCAATAGTATTTCTGTGGCTGATGGTGGAATGGAATCAATCTTTTCTCCTCTGGTTTCTCTTCCTTTAAATACAGATAAAGAGGAAGTGCAGAGGAAACGGCAGAAGCTCATGCCCAATTTCTCGGACAGTTTTGGCGGTGGTAGTGGCGCTGGAGCTGGAGGCGGAGGCATGTTTGGTAGTGGCAGTGGAGGAGGGGGTACTGGAAGTACAGGTCCAGGTACTGAAAATTTATTCTTTCTAAAGTTTTTCATATTGAAGAGGGTAGAATTTTCTTTTCCCAGGTTTCTGAGCATGACCGTGGGTTGAGTGGCTATGACATTATTAAGTATGATATATTAATTAAAATTTTCCAGCACATGTAAATTTATTTTCCAAAGAAATGCATGTTCATTTTATAATATGTAGGTAATCTCAAAAACTGTAAGAAAAAAACGTCGCCCAAGGCCAGTTATCTGAAAAATACCTCTCTAAACATTTTGGTTTATTTCCCCTGTGTGTGTGTGTGTGTGTGTGTGTGCGTGCGTGTGCATAGTTGTCTTGGTATTCTTTTGAAAATATTTTGCATATACTACATTGTAGTTATATGTTACATATCTGTATATACTACATTGTAGATTATATATACTACATTGTAGAAAATTTGAAAATATGTAAAATCCTGCCATCAAAGGTTAACCACTTCTAATCTTTTTTTATGTGTACATTATAGTAGATAATTATGAATTTTCCCCTGAGTACAGCTATGGCCATCATTATGCATATTATTTTAATCCATTTATTTGTATTAGCTATTAATTATCATTGCACCATGACTATCTGTATAGATTCATATGTGCTGCTTTTACCTAATATGTTAACATAAGCATTTCCCCAATGGTAATATAAACTTTATGTAAGTGTAATTGTTTAAGCATCATTTTTAATGACTCAGAATATTTTATTAAGTAAACAGACCATAGTATAACTTACTTGAATGTTGCTTCCCATTTTCTGTATAAAATGCTGTACAGAACTCCTATTCACATTGCTTTTCTTTTATTACAGATTATTTTTGTAAGTTAGATTCTTTGAGGTAAAATTACTATGTCAGAAGGTATGACATCTAATGCCAGCTGCTTCCCCAAACAATTTTACCTGTTTATGCTTCCACAAAAAATGTACGAGAATGAGCAGTGGTGGCCATTTTTCCATTGAGGAGTCAGTATGTTTTTGTGTTTTGTTTGGTTTGGTTTTTCCCTCCAGAGGTTACTTTAATGTCTTCTATGTGAGCAAGTCTGAGTTTGCATGGTGACCACTCAGTCAGCCTCTCACCTTCACACGGGTGTGGGAAACTCTCCATCTGGAACTCTTCCATGCTGCCCAAGTCCAGGGCACTGCCTGAGTCGACAAAATGTAAACTTGGCCAAAGCGGGCTCCTGATTGTCCCATGACCGCCACGATGCATCTTATAACTCTCAGCAGGAGCACCATGTGTGGGCACAACATGGTCCTCCCACTCCAAAGTCTGTGCTCACCTGAGGGATGGTCACTAAGGTTTGCTGAGTCTTTGTAAAAAGTCTTCATGCTGTTCCATTTGTTTTACTTGCCATTGCAGGGTATGGCTTCCCACATTATGGGTTTCCTACATATGGTGGAATTACCTTCCATCCTGGAACCACTAAATCTAATGCTGGGATGAAGCATGGTAAGTACGACTTTTTTTTAAAACCAAGGAAAGAAAAAAATTGCCAAAAAAGGTTTTTTAAATCATTACTTATCACAATGTAATTATCATCTTGAAAAAATTGATGAATGCAAATAAGCTAAGAAGATACTTTTCCAAAAATTATTATTTCCTGTGGATGGTATAAATTCTATTCCTGATGCTTGTAAGTGGCATGAACAGGGGAAAGAAATGAGCATTAAAAAGAGACATACAGAGTCTTTACTATTCAACATTAAAAAATCACCAAATTTATCTATTCTCTCCTATTTTTCCTTAAATACTACACTTTTGAAATAATTTTGAGTTTAATAGGGTTGGTCTTTTCCCATCAAATGCATACCCTGACTAACAGTTATACTGTGTGTTCATAGTTTATATTACATGTCAATTCTAGTGTACTCATTAAATAGTACTATGAAGTCTTCCCATTTGTTGAATGCCTATTTTATACCAGGTGCTTTTACATATTTTAACTGTGATCTTTACAACTGCTCTGTAAGGAAAATATTAGTATCTCCATTTTACAGACAGAAGGCACTGAAGTTCAGAAATGTTCATTCACTTGCAGAAGGCACGTAGTTGTTAGTGGCAGAAACACAATTTGAACCAAATCTGCCCATAAAACCTAGGTGCTCTCATAGTACCTGTCACATAACATAGTCAGATTTGAAAGAGCGTGATCAGAAATGGTGCACTAGATAGCTCCCACAGTAAAGAATGTGGATTGAGATCACATCTTCACAACTTGTTTTATTAATTGGCATTAGGAAAGAGATACTCATAGCTGCTCTGCTTTCAGGAACTTTAAAAATTCCACTTTGCTGCAATTCACAGAAGAGCTTTATTTCATTTTTCTCCTTTACGAATAAACAAAATGATGTGTTTTTATAAGTATATTTTTTAAATGTTTTTTCAAAGTGAGAGTTTTAAGATAACTCAAAACATGTTATTTGTGATATGACCATTTTAAAAAGAATTTTTAAGTATTGTTTTTCTTTTCCCTTTGCAGTAAACTTGCCTCATACCTTTATCTGGCCTACATTGAAACAATGAATTATAACAATTAATAGATTTTACTGAGAAAAAGTTAATGTTTTTGCATTTATCTTGGGAACTATAGACACTGAATCTAAAAATGGCCCTGAAAGTTGTGACAAGAGTGATGACAGAGAGGCTGTAACAGGCTCTGGGAAAGTAATTGAAACCACAGAACAAGATAAGGAGGCTTGCGAGTCCAGCAATGGGAACGATGAGGTTGCTCTGACGTATACAGTGGGAGTAAAGGAAGAGAATGCTGGGTTTCAGGGTAAGTGGGCACACAGATGATTACATTATATTGGTTGGCTGGGCAAGGGTCAATTCTAAGTGTAGGAAGCTATTTCCAGAAGACGGGTTTATCTTCTGTTAATCTAAAGATGATATATCAATATCTAGTTCAATGTGCTCTTCAAAGCCCTGTATGCCTTTTGAAAAGCATGTGTCTTGTACCCACACTGGGATTTCCATTTTCCCAGTGTTATCTTTAAACATAAAGTACAGAAATTTACATGCACATTCTCCTTGTAATCATCCAGTTTTAGGGTGTTGTGAGAGATAATCAACTTCTTTTCTGGCACAGATAATAAATAGAGAACAGTTTCCATAACCATAATATCACCTCTTTCTAGAATCTAGTTTAACTGTCATACTGAAATAGAACTTTGGGGGCCGGCCTGTGGCTCACTCAGGAGAGTGTGGTGCTGATAACACCAAGGCCACGGGTTCGGATCCCATATAGGGATGGCCGGTTTGCTCACTGGGTGAGCATGGTGCTGACAACACCAAGTCAAAGGTTAAGATCCGCCGGTTTGCTCACTGGGTGAGCATGGTGCTGACAACACCAAGTCAAAGGTTAAGATCCGCCGGTTTGCTCACTGGGTGAGCATGGTGCTGACAACACCAAGTCAAAGGTTAAGATCCCCTTACCGGTCATCTTTAAAAAAAAAAAAAAAAAAAAAAAAGGGAGAGTGCAGTGCTGAAATAGAACTTTGCCTGAAAATAGGAACTTTTCTTTTTCATCCTGTTGCCCTCTTTGAAGAAGTTGGATTAGGAGAAAATGTACGTTTGTGTTCACTTTGAACCAATATTCATTAGTGTATGTGTCATGATTCCAGATCATCCTAGATTGTGCTGAGAAGACTTCTTCTGTAAAGGGAAAAATAGTAATTATTTAGACTTGGTGGCCACATATGATTTCTATTGCACATTCTTTTTTTTTTTTTTTTAACACGCTTTTAAAAATGTACAAACTGTTGGGCCGGCCCGGTGGCGCACTGCTACAGTGCGCTGCTTGCGAGCATGGCGGCGCTCCCGCCGAGGGTTCGGATCCCACATACAGACCGGTTCCCGCTCACTGGCTGAGCAAGGTGAGGCCGCAACACCGAGGGTTGCGATCCCGTTGCCGGTCCCGGTCCGGTACGGGCACGACACTGAGGGTTGCGATCCGTTGCTGGCCACGGAAAAAAAAAAAATAAAGAAATAAAATGTGGATTCTCTAATTGTGGAGGTCATTCAATCAAGGGG
>NW_007726199.1:473704-507988 GCF_000696425.1 Galeopterus variegatus
GACCAAAAGGAAAAAAAAAAAAAATGTACAAACTGCTTAGCTGGGAAGTCATATAAAAACAGGCTATACATGGGTTTTGGCCCAGAAATCACAGTATGCCATCCCCTGATGTTAAAGGAGCTATCTTAACAAAAACACTAATGGATCATTGAAAGTCTGTCTGTTTATGGCAGAGATGTGTTTTTTCTTGACACATTGCTTAATGAGATAGTAACAGTTCCAATGAAGGATTATTTCATCAAGAGATCACTTATTTAAAATTATGGCAAAATCCAATCAACATTGTTTGGAGATTAATTGTTCCCCTTAAAATAACAAATATTTCTGAACATTTTTCTCCCTGATAAACCATAGATGGGTTTTTAGACCATTCTCTAACATATTTGTCAGTGAGGCAATGTTGAATTGTGCTTTTTCTAGTGAACACAGTCCAGAATCACTGAAAGGAGCATTTTCAACTAAAATGGTATGTGTTGAGGTATCAGAACCCTGATGCTGGTGGTTTTGGCCTCAGGCATGCCATACCTGTAGAGCGAATGTAGGAAGCTCCGCTCTGATTGTGGTCATTGCCTTGCAGATAACCTCTTTCTAGAGAAGGCAATGCAGCTTGCCAAGCGGCATGCCAACGCCCTTTTCGACTACGCAGTGACAGGGGACGTGAAGATGCTGCTGGCCGTCCAGCGCCATCTTACTGCAGTGCAGGATGAGAACGGGGACAGGTAAGTCAGGACTTCTGCATGACAAGAGTTGTTTTAGGGTAGGGAAGAGAGAAAAGTCTTGTATAATGCACACTGGCTAGAGATAAAAAGAATTATTTTTATATTTCACAGTTATTGGGCCCTTTAACTTAAACACTCTCTCTAGGAAAATAATATGTCAATAAGGTTGAGTAAGCAACCTTAGAGACCTGAGAAGCATTCCTGAGAAGGTTTGCTTCTCCTGTCCTGCTGCTGTCACCTATTGGACTCTAGAAGAGCTGGAGTGCTCATCCAAGAGTACATCTCTCTGGACAAGAAAACTAAGATGTATGTAGGTAATGGTTCTTTTTGAAAAGCCTTGCATTATTTATTGGGATAATATTTGGAGAATTTTTAAGAGTCCTTCAAAATCCCTGAAGCATTGTTATCCCAACTGCACATTTGTAATGATAGTATACTCAAAAAAAGGCTCAATGAAAGCAGCAACATCAACAACAAACTGATTGAGGCTATTGTCATTCTTTCCCAGGTACTGGTTCCTTCTCTACTGCCTCTATTAACGGTTACCAGTCTGTGAGTGGATCAGACTCTTGTGACTGCCCCAACCCATGTTGTGTGGGAGTCTAACATTCCAAACACCATGCCTTCCATTCCTGCTATTACTCAGATTATATTTGCAAAGCCACCTGGCTTCTTTCTAAAACTGTTTTCTTACTCCTTTCATTGAGATTTCTAAAATGATACCGAAAGCCTGTAAAAATAACAAGATAGTAGGCTTCAGATTCAAGTCGAGTGCCTTATCTAAAACCTTCCTAAAATAGCATCAACCCTGAGAAATCATTTTCTGTGGAAGAGCTCGTGAGTGCTGTGTTTTAAATCTTAGTTTAAAAGCTGAACCAAATGTGTTAGGAAAGTGCCAACCTCAGGGTTTCAAGCAGAGACCTTTGTTCTCATTCCTTGCAATGTAACCAAGGATGTGGTATAACCACTGGCCTTGTTATACAGTAGAAGAGGAACCAGTACCACCTTCTTTGTGTAAGGCTATGAACAGCAGGATGTGTTTTTCAGGGTTAAATAATCCAATTAGCCTTCAATACCATCTAACCACAAGAGAAAGCAGTTAAGACAGAACAGCAATGTTCCAAGAAACGTTGTTAGGGACCTGCTGAATTGATAAGTCTAAAGAAGATGAGCACATACAAGTTAGAAAGGGAGGATTGTGGAAAGGATTACAAGGCACATGCATTCTGGTGGGTATATAGAGGGGAAAGCACAGACATGTGTAAGGACCCTAGACCTACAGGCTGAGGAAGTGGACTTTGCCAAAGCAGGAAATGAATTCTTAAGAGTCCCTCCTAGGACCCCAAACACACTCACGCAAGCAGGCTCTCAGAGAGGCAAGAGAGATGGGACTTGGGGAGACCAAAGAGGAGTCATCATGAGAGTATAGGCAAGGGCAAGCTTTTGGCCATCACAGCTCAGGCCACTTGTCTTCATTGAGCTTGTCCCATGTGGCTAATAATCTGAATCCTGTAGCCATTACTCACCATAGAAAATCTAATAAAGAAAAAAATATAAAACCTTCTGCTATTGGGGAAATTCCCATGAGGGCGTGAGGATTTGAGGGGGAGGGGGAATGTACCTCTGCTATGAAATGCTGAGCTGCACATGGAAATTTTTAGGCAGTTTTTGAAGCATGACCTTTTTCTTGGTATATATGCATCATGTCTGCATCAGACTTTAGGCCCTTTTTTAGAAGTCTTCCAGCATCACATTTCAAGAGGCAATAGTATAACCCTGAAATCATTCATTTAAAAATCTCTCTCAACTAGTAAAATCACAATTTAGATTGTGAGGCCCTCTTGTGCTGATGTTAATCCCAAATGAAGTATACTTGCTATTATTAAGAAAGAGAGCTTAATAAAGTGGCATCTGATATCTTTAAATTAGAGAAAATCCAGCCCGCATCTCGAATCCCAGATGTACTGCCACTGAGTCATGCTTTGGGTGTGCTCTGCATCTCAGTCTGTCCCTGCTTCGCAGCAGTGCTCTTTCAGTTAGTTGTTCATCTGCAACTCCATAGAGCACCGCACGTGTCCCGTATGTAGGATAGCCAAGAGATTGAGCGATGGCTTTTGGAGCAAAGACGGGCCTGGGCTTGAATCCCAGCTTCACCATTACCAGCTATGGGACCTCGATTGATTGATTACACCTATAAGTCTCAGTTTCATTACCTAAAAAGTGAGGACAATATTACCTACTTCATAGGACTGTTGTTGTGATAAATACAATAATATGTATCAAGTGCTTAGCATAAGCTGGGTAAGCAGAAGCTCTGAACAAATAGCAGCCTCATTTATTATTATTGTCATTGTTGAGTTGTTTCAAATTACTTTTAATAGTAAGTTTTTTTAATAATTAAAAAAATTATGTTCCTAGGGGTAATGTTGGGCACCCGCCAATATTTTCTACCTCGTTAGCAGAAGCCCCTGAGGTTCCTTTGGTCATTCTTATTTTCGTGCCTAAACTGTGTGCTGGGGCTATCAAGCTGACTCACACATAAAACCTGCCATGGAGAAGATCACAGGCCAGACAAGGAGAAAGACATATAGAAAAGTGCAGTTGCATAACCAAGCAGTAATTTTGAGAGGGGACAACTTGCTCTGCTTAGGAAGTTGGGAAAGTGTTCTCTGAGGATGTAGTGTTTGAACTGGAATATAAAGAATGGAGTAGACCTTGCCCAGGCAGAGAAAAGGAGCAAAACCATTCCAGGCAGAGAGAAAATATTTCCTGCATGGTGAGGAGGGTGATGGGGAATATAATCACTTTGTATCTTTAGAAGTTTGTTTCAACAGTTTTCTCCCAATAGTTAAAAGCCTGACTTCCTTCTCCCCTCTTGGGATCTAGGAAGATCTTTAAAAAGCCACCACACTATATTTTGGAGGAAGATAAGAGGGCTAAGTGAGGTAACTAAATTTTTCTGAACACTTCCTAGAGCCAAGCATTCGTTTTATATACACCTCCTGTATGTGAGGGAAAGTCAGGGAAAAGGCAGAGGAGAAAATGCCTGGTACTGTATGGCAGAGGTAGAGCTGGGATTTGAGCTGAGGTCCCTTGGTATTGAGGCCTGGGTGCCTTTTACACTGCAAGGAGTCAGAAGTAATCATTGCCTGAGGCCAAGCAGGCACCATAAATGAGTGTAGCAGCCTTGGATGGGTATTTGGAAGGGGCGGGTCCTCTGGAGAGAGCACCCACCTCAGATTCAAGACATTTTATAGATTCAAAACATTTTAGGGCCAAATAAAACTATGTATGTGAGCCAGATTTAATCTGTAGTTCTTGGGAATCTTTTCTTTTTCATTAATACTTTAATTATTGCCACTATATTTTCATTCCAGTGTCTTACACTTAGCAATCATCCACCTCCATGCTCAGCTTGTGAGGGATCTGCTAGAAGTCACATCTGGTTTGGTTCTTGATGGCATCATCAACATGAGAAATGACCTTTACCAGGTAAGCAAAAATCTCAAGGAGACAGTCGAAGAAAAACTCATAGTTGGGTTTTTTTTGTACAAGTGGGTATGTGCTATTTTTAGTAATATTAACAGTAGCAAAAATACAACAAAACTTCTTTGTAAGTAATATCCTAAAAGCCCATTAGTTGAGTATGCTATTTTATGAATTAGAATCCTTTGATCTGTGGGTATAATAGCAGTTACCCACAATGAAATCAGTATCCCTGCTGGGAGAAAGCAAACCTTAAACTTTAGAAATCAAAGACATCTTAGAGGAAGAACCTAGAGTAGAAATGTCATATCTGTCAAGAAAAATAAAGTTGAAAAAAATTAAGTTTATAAAGCCAATCATTTATAAGAATTTTGAAGTCTATTGACACTTATTTTGGCAACATCCAGATTAAATGTACATCAAATAAAGGATGCTGAAATCAGAACACAGAAAGGTAAAAAGGTTGCTTGAGGAAGAAAAGGTGCCCAAATCAGGTTTAAGTAGCAATTAGGTGGGCTGAAAAACAACTTGAGGAACTCTCTTACAGAGGTCATCAGACACTGCAAAGAAAGAAGTTAACTAGAGACTCAGTGAGGCCACCTGATGGGCATGTGCAGATTTCGGGGTGAGGCAAGGAGGGTGCAAACTGCTGGGGTAGAAGCCAAACCCTGTATGCTGGGCATTGGGGCCCAGACACCTTCACCAGCCTCTCTGGCTAAGGGACTGCCCTAGCACAAGGCCAAGGTAGGGTTTCACAGTCAAGGGCACATTCCTCTTCCCTCCCCCGGTTGCTTTCCCCACCTCACTGCCTTTCCCCCGCCCCACCACTCTTCTGTAGGAGCCTCCTGGTCTTGCCCCCTTCTTAGCTTCCCATCTTTCTCCTTTCCTGACCCAAAGTGTCTTCCTGGTCCTGCTCGGCCTAGATGGTATGCTCAGAACCTTGATTTGATTCAAGGTTATCTCTCCTCCAAAAATATGGCCAACAATCATGTATAATTATTTACTTAGTAAAGGTACCTGTTCCAGTTCTCAATTTTTAAAACAGGTGGTGTGAATCATTATTTCCTCATTTTAAAGAAAAAATTTTAATAACTTAAAGGAAATTAAAATTTTTTCTTTAATTTTAAAGGAAATTATTTTCTTATTTTTATTTCCACATTTTAAAATGTGCTTTAAAAGTACATTTAAAGCAAAAGTACTAAAATGTTTACATGTAGCTCTCAATAGATTTTTATCTCTCAATAGGTGTTTCCTGATAAGAGATAAATAACCATTTCCCATTCAATATAAGTCAGGCTTCTCCTGAGGCTGTTGTGCTCAATGTCAAAGGAAAAATAAAGTTAGGGACTCTTCACTGACTCATAATATAAAATAACTAGGATGAAGCCTGATTTTATATTTATATTTAAAATATATCATTTTGGGAGGTTGTTGGTATTTGGAAAGTCATTTGGCCAATAAAGTTTGATTCTCTCAAATTTTTGGACTAATTCTTCTTTTAAACATCACAAATGTATGAATAAAACTAAGGATGGGATGTTGTAGCTTCTCAGTTCTCCTTTCAAAGACTGCTTAATTCCATTGCGTATAGGTCAGATTCATGTAATTACTTGTTTTTCTGTTTATAAATAGGATCTGCAAAGGATACAACACAACAGGATTAGTAGCTGTGATTTATTATGTGCTAAACTCCTTACTGTGTCAGTTGGTTACTTATATTGAGACTCTCCAGGGCATAAAGACAAAAACCCTGGAACCACCACTATTGACACTTCTGTCCCTTCTGATTTGGGGACTCTTGGGAGGATAGAGGTCCATTTTCTCCCACCTTCTCACCACTCCCATTGATGAGCAAGGATTCTGGATTCTCTAGTGTGCTTTTCTGTTCTCAGACACACACCCAGAGGCAACTTTGATTTAAGAACTAGAAACTGCTAAGATTTGAACTCTCATTTATCTGTTGTAGAGGTTCTCAGATAACTATTCTTAATGGAAAATTATACAGTTCAAAAAGTAATTTGGATTATTTGGCAATTATCTTAACCATGCTCCCTAAATACCTTTCACTAATTTTAGTACATTTCTGTGACCATCTGTCATGATAAAATCCTTCTTCCCACCTACCCTCTAGAGACACACTCAAAATAGCCCATGCATAGAGTTAGGGTTTTTTAGAAAATATTCTCTTTAAACCTTTTTCTCCTCTTCTATTCTCTTTTACCCAGCATAGACAACCACTCTACATTGTATTTGATATGGATTGTTTTATATGTGTATGTTCCCATAAAACATTGGGGGTTTTTCATGCATATATTTTTCTTTCATGTTTTTAATTTTTATAAATATAATATATATTCATAGTTTTTAAAGTGGTACAGAAGGATATACATTGGAAATTCAGAGTTGCCCTCCCTGGCAGTGCACACATCCCTTGCCCAAATGTAACTATGTGTTTGTAGGTATTTTTCTAGATATTGGCTACATATACACATATACCTGAAATACATAGATATTTTAGTATACTCTGACATAAAATCCACATTACATTATACAAACTTCTTCTGCCTTGCATTAACCTTTTTCTTTAATTTTTCATTTGATACAATTATAGATTCATGTACCAGGAGGTCCTAGTATATTTATTGGGAGGAAAGTGGAGGTCCCTTCCCCCACTCTGCCCCGGTGGTAACATCCTGCATAATTGTAGTATGGAATCAAAACCAGGAAATTGACTGATTCAATCTACAGATCTTAATCAGATTTCTCCAGTTTTATATGCACTCATTCGTGTGTATCTGTATTTTTCTTACTGCATGAATTTTGTAAGTGAAAAAGTGGTATTTGTGTTACATGTCACTGTATTTCTGCTTCTGCTGTTTAGAAGATCTGTCCATGCAGTTATGTGTACAGCTAGTTTACTGTTTCTACTCCTGAAGAGAATCCCATAGTGTGCCTCTTCCACCTGTAATGTAATTGTTTCCCAGTCCTTGTTAACCAGCTTCTAACTTCCCACATCAATAGACAATACTATGATGAGTATCCTTGCCCATGTTCCCTTGTGAATTTGTGTCAGAATTTTATTCATATCTATATGCAGGAGTTGGGTTACTGAGGCGTTTGTTTATTTGATTCTCCAGAATGTCTGCATAAGTCTTCACGCCAACAGGCATAACATGAGGGTTCCTGGATCCCCATGTTAACAAGTTTAATATATAAGCCTGAGGCTTAAGATCTAGAAGCCTGAAATATAGAAAACCTTTGGTGGAACTGTGGGAAAAAATGAAAAAAAAACAAAAACAAACAAAAAAAACCCTCTCTTACTCATGGTAAGAGATGTTGTACAATGTGATGCAAAAAAATTATATTAAAACTATAGGTAATTCCTAATTTCTCAGTGTTATAATATGTTATAATTTCATATCTTCTTTTTTACAATCTCATTCTCTTTCCTTTTCCCATCTCCCCAAATGGCATTTCAGAAAACACAGATCTGTAAATACAGCTTCTATTGACTTAGTTATTTTTTGAGAGGAAGGCTCTTGGCAACATCTAAAGGTTTGAGGGCATTATTCCATTTCAAGCCAGGGTTATAGTCCTAGAAGATGAAAAAATAGGAAAACTGATAATCTGGCCCAAAAAATCCTGTCTTGTTTCTGTTATACTAAATAAACACTGTAATTGGTATTTAAATGGCCCAGGCATCATTCATCCCATGAGTTCTTTTTTTTTTTCGTGTCCGGCAACGGATCGCAACCCTCAGTGTCACGCCCGTACCGGACTGGGACCGGCAACGGGATCGCAACCCTCGGCGTTGCGCCCGCACCTCGCTCAGCCAGTGAGCAGGAACCGGTCTGTATGTGGGATCCGAACCCTCGGCGGGAGTGCCGCCGCGCTCCCAAGTGGCGCACTGTAGCAGTGCGCCACCGGGCTGGCCCCATCCCATGAGTTCTTATGTATGTTGGCCAACTACACCAGCTAGGGTTCGGGTGGCCCCCCTGCTGCTTTTGCTACAGCCACTCACTGGTCCCTGAAAGGGAAAGTTTAAGCAAATCATCATTAGACAGGCTGGATTTCATAGACTCCTATGAAATAAACTGATTTATATAAAAATATATTGCTGTTTCTGTCAGTGACCTCAGTTCTTTGAAAGATTCTTTTGTGATTGTGTTTGTTGTGCTCATTTTTGAAAACAAAGTTTTCAAAACATCTCATTTGCATTCTCTGAAGTACTACTTTGTGGGCAGGGGAGTCAAATGGACTATTTAAGTATCTATTGCGTATCACCACAAAGCTTTTTTGTTCATCTTTGCCCTCTGAGTGAGACAGTTGTATTGTCCTGGTGTGTAATTTAGAATCCTATAACATATTTTATAAAACGCCACAGATATGTACAATCAATTATGTTTCAATAAATAAAATAAATCTAAAAAAAAGAAATGGGGGCTTATAGAGTTATATTGATTGGTCTTATGGAGCTGGTCCATGGAACAATGTTTTTTAATATAGTTAATTTAGGGGGCTTACAGTCAAGAGGGCAGAATAGACAGTCCCCAGCATCACTCTTTCTCACAAATCAACCAACTTACAACTATTAAAAAGCCATGACTGCCACGCTGGGGCTGCTAGAGCTCAGGAGAAGAGGAGGTGAGACCCACGGAGTTCATAAAGACAGGAGAAGCCACAATGAGAGAAAGAAAGGGTTATTCCCACTGTTTAGAATCCTGGCCACTTTAAGCCTGGAGCTGGTGAGCACATGGAGCAAGAGCTGGCAAAAGCTGCAACTGTCCCCTTCATATGAAGTTGTTTGGAGGCAGCAGGGGAGAAGAAGGGCTGGCCTGGGGGCCACCAAGACCACTAACAGGGTTTTCATGGACCTACACAGGAGCAAGGAGCCACAACAACTGAAAAAAGGAGCCACTTAGAGGCCAGTGAATCACTGCAAGGGAACTGCGCATGGACCATCCCATTCCAAGTGTTTGGAGTGTGAGAGGTGGGGGAGCTGGACCTACTGGGGGAGCATTGGTGCACAGCATGGACAGCTAATCTGCCCTCCAATTAGCACAGGACCACTCAGTGGAGACTGGTCAGGAATACAGATCTGCAGAGGGTGCAGTTTACTGAAAAGTCTCAGACCCAGACCAGAGTTTCTACACAACCCAGGTGTACTAGAGCTCACAAGACCAAGAAGTATATACAAGGTCAACATTAAAACCTGAGCTACGGGCCGGCCCGGTGGCCCACTGCTACAGTGCGCCGCTTGGGAGCGCGGTGGCGCTCCCACCGAGGGTTCGGATCCCACATACAGACCGGTTCCCGCTCACTGGCTGAGCTAGGGGCGGGCGCAGCGCTGAGGATTGCGATCCCGTTGCCGGTCCCGGTCCGGTACGGGCGCAACACTGAGGGTTGCGGTCTGTTGCCAGACACGAAAAAAGACAAAAAGGAAAAAAAAAACAAAACCCTGAGCTGCACAAAAAGCCTTCCCCAGGGAATCAGCAGCAAAGCAGCAATTTAGCTCAACCCAGGACTCAAGTACTGGTCCCCACAGGAAGTTCCCCCATTTTAGAAGTAAGCAAAGGACAACAAATTAGTTCCAGTGCAGAGTTTAAGTGGTGGGAACATCAAATAATCCAACACAGAACTGAAAGAAAAAACGAAGTACTCACAGACCAGAGACAAAGTGTGATTTTTTTTTTTATTTCAAGCCAGGGTAAGGGGATCATAACCCTTGGCTTGGTGTTGTCTGCACTACACTCTCCCAAGTGAGCCAACCGGCCATCCCTATATAGGATCCAAACCCGCGGCGTTGGCGCCGTCAGCACCACACTCTCTCGAGTGAGCCACAGGGCTGGCTCTAAAGTGTGATATTAACTAGTAAAGGTCTCACATCACCAAAGAACACCTATAAAACCTAGAAGGACTGGAAGCCCTCTGGGCTCCCAAGCCAGGGAAGGGAGATGGCCAAGGGCCTCAGCCATGTCCCCCAACATCCATAACCAACCCTGCAACGAGTACTGAGCCACCACAGGAAGCACCCTGTGCTCCCAAGCTGGGGCAGTGAGGGGCTGAGGGCCTCTGGGCTCCCAAGCCAGGGAAGGGAGATGGCCAAGGGCCTCAGCCATGTCCCCCAACATCCATAACCAACCCTGCAACGAGTACTGAGCCACCACAGGAAGCACCCTGTGCTCCCAAGCTGGGGCAGTGAGGGGCTGAGGGCCTCTGTCTTCTCCCCCTGACACCCGCAACCAGACCGGCAACAACCACAGAGCCACCACAGGAAGTGCCCCAGGCTCCTGATCTGGGGCAGTGGGGGGCCTCGGGCTTTGGCAGTGCCCCCCTGACACCCATAACCAGCCCAGCAACAACCATTGAGCCACCACCGGAAACACCCCAGGCTCCTGAGCTGGGGCAGTGGGGAGCCAAGGACTTCAGTCACAGTCCCCTGACATCAGCAACCAGCTCAGCAACGACTACCGAGTCACTGCTGGAAGCCCCCTGGTTTCCTGAGCCAGGGCAGTGGGGGGCCGAGGGCTTCAGCCACACCCTCTTGTCATCTGCATCCAGCCCAGCAATGACCAAGCCACCATTGGAAGACCCCTGGTCACCCTGCAGGAATGAGGGGAGTGCCATGGGCCTCAACCATGCCCCCTCTGTCCTCCTCCCACCCTATTTCCTTCCCCCTTCCTCTCCCCCCTCCCCCCAACTGCTCCAAAACAAAATCTTAGAATGTAAAAAAATAATAATATTAATAAATAAACATGAAAAAAAATTAGTAAATTTATTTTCCATGTCAGTATAAAATGATGGCACCATTGTTAATTGGTTTTTTATTGAGTAGTTCATTTAAATTTCTTGAGTAAAACCATAGCCTTGATTTAATTTAAGATATGGAATTATCAGCTTCCTACTAGAAACTCAAGAAAACTAAATTTAAAATATCAACAATTAGTGGGCTGTTGTTTGAAACAAGAAAGCTGTTGAGAGTTATAAATATAAAATAACCCTAATTATTTAATGGCTAAATGTTAGTCTAGTATACATACTTCATTAGCATGTGGTATGGAGCAAGGAGTAACTCACTTGCAAGGAAGGGTCAGGAGGTCGTCTGGGAATGGGAAATGGCCCTGCAGTGTGACCCTACCTATTGCAGTGACAGCTACCAAGCTGTGGGTTATAAGTGCCCACTGCTGACCAGTGTATCTCCTGCCCCTTCCCCACTTCCCAGACTCCCTTGCACTTGGCAGTGATCACTAAGCAGGAAGATGTTGTGGAGGATTTGCTGAGGACTGGGGCTGACCTGAGTCTCCTGGACCGCCTGGGTGACTCTGTTTTGCACCTAGCTGCCAAAGAAGGACATGATAAGATTCTCAGTGTCTTACTCAAGCACAAAAAGGCAGCACTACTTATCGACCACCCCAATGGGGAAGGTAAGAGACAATCTCATCATTGGCATAACCTTCTTTGTCCACTTTCTAAAGAACTAGTATGTATTTGATAAATGTGTGTTGTTTGACTTGCACCCAAAGGTGCTTTCCTTAGTCACCTGGAGTTCATCATTTCTTGTGGTTGCTTTCTGTTGCTCATCATAGCTAATTCCTTTAAAGATGACTTGGAGTATTTGGGCAGTAGAAGGAAACAGCAGAGGCCTGAGCAAACATTGTCTTGAAGTATATAAAACATTGTTTATTCAGAGAATATTTATTTACCCTCCATGTCTCCTGAGAACATAATAGGAGACTGTGGAGTTTAAAGGCAGAACAATAGACTTATAGTGCTCTTAAAAATATCTTGAGTAGAGACTCTTGCAGTACTAGTAGTATTGAAACCTGACTACCTCCCTCCCTATCATCCAGTTTTTGCCATTTCCTTCAGCTTCACCGAGGGTCATATTGGGAACAGCCTTCCCACCCTATGACTATCCCTGTGCTTGGGCTTTAGGTCTTAATGCCATTCACATAGCCGTGATGAACAATAGCCTGCCATGCCTGCTGCTGCTGGTGGCCGCTGGGGCAGATGTCAACGCTCAGGAGCAGAAGTCTGGGCGCACAGCACTGCACCTGGCTGTGGAGCACGACAACATCTCCTTGGCGGGCTGCCTGCTCCTGGAGGTGAAGGATGCACTTATTTGCCTTTGCATTAAGTTCTCAGTGGGGATTTAGGGAGATCTTTTCAAAGAATGATGTCAGTAACAGCTATTCTCCCTGCAGTCAGCTTTATTTATTTAATATGTATGAAGGCTTCAGAGTAGCACTTTAGGCATTGCCCCCACCCCCTGCGCAGAATCTCTAATTGGGGATTTCTTCAATGGCAAAGCCAGCCCAAAGTAGCAACTAGGGTAGTAATATGAGCCAAGTGTCCATGCAGACAGGGTAAGGTGGGGACAAAAGGGCACGAGAACCTTCCACTAACTGCTTTCTGTTGGGCTGGATTTCAGGGTGATGCCCATGTGGACAGTACCACCTATGATGGAACTACACCCCTGCATATAGCAGCTGGGAGAGGGTCCACAAGGCTAGCAGCTCTTCTCAAAGCAGCAGGTAAGGTGGCCTGGCAGTCACTGATGGAAAATATTTTCAGAAATACAAACCCAACTTCAGTAGAGCAGCCATGTCACCTTCCTTAAGCCACAGCCTTGCTGCAGAAAGGTTTGGGTAAATAAAAATTATACAGCAATTCCCATTTTAACTGCTATAAAGGCACTATTTGGACTAGTAATCCTGGGCTTCACCCTGCTAGTCATGTTAGTTTTTATTCTCTGGTTCATCTGTTTGTTTTGAGTTTTGGTTGTTTAGATTGACTGTCACTTCTTAAAGTAAGGTTACTTCCTTGTAGAATTCTTAGAAGTTAATTCCTTATAGAGTTCTGAGCAGTACCAGTGTCAGATCATGTCAGAAGTTCCCAGAAGAAAAAGACTTAAGAAATAATTTTAAAAAGTCCTTTTGCAAGAAAAGTCTCTTAGAAATTGAAGTAATAGGAATAAGCAAATGGACCATATATTGAGTACTGTTACAGTGCACAGCACTAAAAATTGCTCTTGTTTTTTGACCTTACTGTGTACCAGGCATTGTGCTAGGCACTCTGTGCACTGTCTCATTTAATCTCATTTAATCCACAATAACAGTTGCAGGTAAGTACCATTAGTATCGTTCCCTTCTAATAGCCAAGGAAATGGACTAAACAGTCTACCAGGTTCCACGCCAGGGACGCAGTAAGTGGCAGAGCTATGAATCATACCTCCGCAGTCTGAACTCCCAGACTTTATTCTCTGTACGCTTTCTCTCCTCTACTCTGCTCATGGATCTGCAGATGTTATTCCACTTTATTCTCTAGTCCTGGGAAGTATAGAAAATTATTTCTGCTCATCCTCAAATCTCCAGTGCCTTGCATATTTAGAACCTCAAAAATATATAACAAAACCAGTATCTTAGAGTATGCCCTGACATATCTGATTTACTTTAGAGGTCATTAAAAAAAATTTTTAGGGCCGGCCCGGTGGTGCACGGGAGAGTGCGCCGCTTGGGAGCGCGGCGGTGCTCCCCCTGAGGGTTCGGATCCCATGTGGAGACTGGTTCCCGCTCACTGGCTGAGCGCGGTGCGGGCGCAGCACCGAGGGTTGCGATCCCGTTGCCAGTCCCCGGTACGGGCGCGACACTGAGGGTTGCGATCCCGTTACCGGTCAGTAAAAAAAGACAAAAAGGAAAAAAAAAATTTTAGAAGGTAAATGCATCACAAATTCAAGAAAACAGAGCAGGTTAAAGTACCATGTTAAAGATACAGGAACTTTTTCTTTGGGGATACCATGTTTTTCTGACAAGTAAAATCATATCCCAAATAAGCAGCAGCCTTTTCTTTCTCTCCTTTGTCAAATTGAACTTTTCCTAAAACGAGTGACTGTGAATGCAGTGTGTGTGAATAGTTTTGGAAGTCACTGGTTATAATTCAGAAATGCCTTCAGACAAGAAGTTATAACTTTCAAATTCTTAGAATTCTTAGAATCTTGTGAAGGGAGTAGCAAGTTATAGTTTCTCTTATATATAAGTGAAACAACTTAGATGGAAAACCTAGTCCTGAGCTCTAAGTCATGAAGCATGTCACTTAAGGAACATATATAGCTTAGCCCCTCCAGTCTTCAGTCCTGCAAATTGTTCATCTTAGTCTCTCCACTGTTTTCATGGTTAGGTTACACTTACTGCCTCATAGATCAGGCCAACAGTGGGAGACTGAAATCAAGAAACAGCATGAAGATCCTTCTTTGGCTCTCATTAGGCACTCTCCTTCTACTGAAGTTTGCCCAAATCACATGTTCTCCCAGCAAGATAAAAACAATTTCCTAATCCCAGAAGGGTGTGTGGAGCTTACACATCAAGCTAAACACTCTGTCATAACAATAGACTCTGAGCCTTTGAGAAGAAACTTGCTCTAATCTTTGGGTTACTTCTAGTTACTTGCTGGAAGCTAAAAAACAGACTAGATTTCCCAAGATTCATTAGCCCCCAGTTTTCCACTGACTATGCATATATACACACACATATGTATAACTACACAACATAACCTGCAGAAATTATTTTGGTGCTTTTTGTTTAAGGATCAGTGCTGTACCCAGAAATAAAGCTGACATGCTGTCACTAGACATCAAGTGTCTTTGCTCTTTTGAGCAGGCAAGAGACAAAGCTGAGAAATGCACATTGGCAGACATTAATTTGAACATTTAGGACCTTAACCCTGAGTATGCACCCTAGTCCCTGTAAACTGCCGTCCATTAATCCTCAGATTAAAGATGTATCATCAGATAAAAAATATCCTATAGAGTTAAATGTGAAAGTCAGAGTATTCAAAGTCTTTTGTTTTCAATAGTGTCCTTAGCTATACAGGGTATTGTAAGACACCTTTACAGTCAAAGTAAATTAAAATTTAAAAAGAAGTTCTCTGGATATTTCAGTAGAAACATGTTTTATGCATTTGAAATTATCCAGGTAATCACCTCTAGCAGCTACTGTGCTTCACTTCTGGAAATCTGACCCCTGCCGGCTGTTGGAAGTTGGTAAGATCTGGGTTTACCAAATGCAGTGTAACCTGACTTTGCAGGAGCAGATCCCCTGGTGGAGAACTTTGAGCCTCTCTATGACCTGGATGACTCTTGGGAAAAGGCTGGAGAGGATGAAGGAGTCGTGCCTGGAACCACCCCTCTAGATATGGCCACCAGCTGGCAGGTGGGTGCTGCTCAGGCTGCCTGATGACTGCTCCAGAGAAAGCCAGAGGTTCAGGAATGTGAGAACAGATGGTCTTCCTGGGGCTTTATTCTCCAAAGAACATGCCTTTTATTTTTAAGAAAGTCTGCTTGTCAAGAGCCATATTTATCTTGAAAAACCTATCCATGAAAGATCTAGGTCAGCTGAGTTCTGAGTGTAAAAGTGTAGCCTAATCAGATCAGAGTTGAGATGTGAGAGCGGCTTAGGAAGAGAAAACACAAAACTCACGTAAGAATGACCCATTCTGAACTCACACCAGAATTGTTACCATCTCAATTTCTGAAGCTAGGGTAAATGTTATTGTTTGCTTTGAAATTAGGTTGATTTCTGAGCATAAAAATCAACTAGGAATTCTTCTGAGGATTCCAATAAATATAAACAGTGAGTAGATGAAAGCCCTCCCTGAAAACTCCACTAAACTGAGATCTGAAAGTAAAAGCAGTTACTAGGTCTTTTAGGCCCAGGGAGAACAGCTAGAGGGAGGAGGTGGGCAGCCTGCAGATCTCCAACACAACAAAATCGATTTTTTTAGGGGTGAGTACTGTTCCACATCTGAGAACTGCTCTCATGCCTCTTGCAGCCTGTTTGTGGTGAGCTGAGTGACCTTGGTAGAGACCACATGGTTCTCCCTTTATGTTAGCACCTCATTTCCCCAGAAGGCCTCACCACAGAGCACAGAAAGATAAACCACTTCAGTGACCCTATGCTGTTCTTGCCTAGGTCAGCCAGCAACAGAGTCACTACAGAGAACACCAAAAAGGTCTCCATAGCTGCGTAGTTTGTTTTTTAACCGAAGACATTTCTGGAAGCTCAGTTAAAATATAAATGGTGCCAGAAGACTACTACCAAGTCTTATGAGCATATATACATCTCAGTTTGAGCAAGCTTATAAAATTCATTCTCATAAGCCTTTTACTAGGGTGGAGGGGACAGCAAGGGGATACAGCTTTGCAGCTCTGAGTAAGCTCAGTGCTGACCCAGCTCTCTGACCAAGTGGTGGCTGGCTTGGTGGCCTGGACTGCCTCTGTCCCTTAGAAGGGTCATGGCTCTGACTGTGTGAGGGTATCTTAAGTTCTCCTGCCCACTCTCAGTTCCTGCAGAGCACACCTCCCAGCCCAAAGCCCCCAAATCTGTTCTTCCACCTTTAGGGTGCTGGGCCCTCCTAAGAAGGACATGCTGAGTTCTTCAGAATAGAGACAGATTTCCCAGTGTACTCTTCAGTGTGTAATGTTTTCCTATATTTTTCTTCCCAACAGGTGTTTGACATATTAAATGGGAAACCATATGAGCCAGAGTTTACATCTGATGATTTACTGGCACAAGGTGGGTTGTGGTGGAACCAGATTCTCTTAACCAGTATTATCTCCATGATATCGTTTAAAGGGGAAGGAGAATCAGCATTATCCAGAGTGTACTGTGAAAGGCAAAGTTCTTATTTCAGAATCAAAAGATCCCAGAGGTATGTAAAGGACAATATCCAGTTTTAATCTACTGTGAATATACTGCTGTTACTCAGCGGGGCTTCTGCCGACTTTCAAGTAGAGTAGCTAGGTTGCTTCAACCAGGAGTTGGAGGGCCAGCAAGGTGGCAGTGACCAGTCCCTCCAGATCATAGGGTGAGACAACCGTGTTTCTCCTTCATATCCTTCAGGAGACATGAAACAGCTGACCGAAGATGCAAAGTTGCAGCTCTACAAGTTGCTAGAAATCCCTGATCCAGACAAAAACTGGGCTACTCTGGCACAGAAATTAGGTCTGGGGATACTTAATAATGCCTTCCGGCTGAGTCCTGCTCCCTCCAAGACTCTTATGGACAACTATGAGGTAAAACTTCATATTTATCCACTTTTATTTGACTTTACTCTCTTAACACCACTGGCCAGTGCATAATCCCCTACCCTGTTCCTTAGATCTGAGGAAGAAAATCAGCCATTGCCCAGAGTCTGGTAGGGTGACCCAGGCCAGGATGGACAACCACCTTCCTGAAAATGCTGTTTTCAGAGACCTTGAGATTTTCCCTGTTTTCAAATACCTGGGGACTACCTGTCAAAATGCTACTTAGAGGGTCACAGAACTTTGATCCCTCTGAATAGACACAACAGACTGTATTCAACATGCATATCTTCCTGTCCCCAAGAATAAGCCTTGATCTGTGTCAGGACAAGGAGTCGGCATTCTGTGAGATGGTGCTTTCATTTCTAAACATAACAGGTAGAAAACCATGGGGTGAAGTTACTTTCTGTTGAAATTTTCCTTGCTAGCTATTGTTTCTCAGTGGATTTCATAGCCTCAGTTTACACAGGGGTGCTGCATGGACGTCACTTTAGGCGGAGTCTCTGCCTCAGCATTTCACTCATCATTCTCTGTGATTTCCTGAGCTGTCTTTGAGTGGATATAGGAAACTTGATTCAAAGACTACTTTCTTAGTTGCTCTTCTTTCTGCCCGTCCCGGGAGCACCTGGCTCTCTCTGAGTGGAAGAGACAGCATGGAAGAGGGAAGGGAAGAGGGAAGAGATGGGGTGTCGGTGTCTACAGCTTCACAGGGTCTTGAACACAAGAACACTCTCGCCCTTCGTTTCTTTCCCGCAGGTCTCGGGGGGTACAGTCAAAGAGCTGGTGGAGGCCCTGAGCCAGATGGGCTACACCGAAGCGATCGAAGTGATCCAGGCGGCCTTCTGCACCTCAGCAACCGCAGCCTCCAGCCCAGTGAAGACCACCTCTCAGGCCCGCTCGCTGCCTCTCTCGCCTTCCTCCACACGGCAGCAAATAGGTAAAGAAAAAAAGACAGGAAAAGCAGTAGAGGTATTCCCTGCTCCCCCAGGCTGGTGTCTTCAGTTCTCTTGGGATACGGCATGGCAGTTCCCTTCCCCCCATCATGTCCTGAATATACTTTCCTGTGTGTCTGTCTACCCTGGGGCTCACCCTCTGCCCCTCCTGACTTTACCATTCAAACGAGGAGACTATTCCCATGGACAGTCACATGGACACATGAGTTACTTCGATTCTCAATAAATACCTAAAAACAACATGATGTGCATAGTTAAGGTAACATTATTTCTCTCATTTCTTAAGTTTAAAGAGAGAAAGAGATACAAAGCGAGAAAAATGCACAGCACAAGGTTTGTAGAACCAAGGCTAGCATCCAGATGAGAGACTGATGCTGTGATTTTTCCCACCATACCACCCTCAGTTCTTCCACTTGCCCCCCTCCAGTGATCTCCTTCTTCCTTCAACCTCCTCTCCCATGCCCATGACACTGACCTTGTCTCCCACAATTAATGGTGCCATCTGTCATCCCACCAAAAAAAACATAACCATAGGGAATGGACTTTCAACACAGCTCAATAATCCTACATTTCTCTATAACTTTATAATTTTTTACAATTTTCTCCCACTCTCTAAACAACCATTGCATGCTTTCTCTTTCCAAATGCTCAACACCCCTTCCCTCTCATCCAGTACCTTTGCCTCACACTCCATTGAAGAAATAGAAGCAACTAGAACCCTGTCATCTTTGCACCATCAAGTCTGCTGGCCTACCTGTGCCTGTGCCCACATTGGCAGCCTTCCATCCGGGCTCAGTGGGCTAAATGTCTGTGCCCAGCTGAAGAGCAGCCACTCTCCTGGGTCCACACCCGTCCCTTCCCCAGGTCCTTGCTCCTGTAATTTTTGCCTCTTTCTGTCCTGCATTAGTAGTTCCTCCTTCCTGACTGGATCACCTAGCAAGCAAGCTGTAATTTCCTCATCTCTAAAAACGAAACAAAAAAATCACTCTCTTGATCCAACATCCCCTTTAGCTACAGTCCAATTTCTCTGTTCCCCTACACAGCGAAGCTTCTCAGAATTTTTTTAGAGTTGTTCTTTCTACTCTAGAAAGAACAGAAGGTGAGGCTTCTGTCCTCTCCTGGACCCCCTGGAGCTGGGGTTCCACTCCCACCACTCAATCATGCCTGCTCTGGTCACCGTCCTTCTCATCCTCTCGACATGCGTGTGTCACATACATCTGCACTCATGGCTTTGCCATGGCACACTCACCTCGCTGCCTCCTCCATGCTCATCTTGTAGAGTCACAGCCCTCAGAGTCCAATCCTAAGCCCTGCTTACTTCTCTGCACAGAACTCCTAATACCCCACTCACCTCAGTATTGGCCACATCTGTCAGAAGCACTGCCATCCTCCAGGGGGTTAAGACAGAGTTCTACAAATTACCCCTGAGTACTTGCTGGCCCTAATTGTCTGCCATCCAACCCCTCAAGTTTCTTCCTCTCTGTGACAACCACCCTAGTCCAGTCCACTCATTTCCTGCCAGATTCCCGCAGCAGCTCCTCATCAGTGAGGTGATGTTACTCCTGTTGTATGCCCTACAGTTCTTTCATCCATTCAAAAAGTCCTTATCGAACACATACTGTGAGCTTAGCATTGTTTGAGGATTTGAAGATAAGGCCATGTCCCTGCTTTACCCATTTGCTGTTTTTAAACATTGCTTAGATACACTCTTCCTGTCTCCCTGCTCCCCTCCTGCTCCCAAGTGTTCCCGCTGTTCCCCTAGGTCAGTAGTCTCATCTGGCCCTAAGGCCTTGGACCCTCTTCTTCCCCTTCCCTGGAAAGCTCCTCACCTGGCTGGCTCCTTCCTGCCACTCAGTTTCAGTGCCAATGTCACCTTGTCAGGCGGGCTTTGGTAGGGGAGTAAGAACAAGTGTCATTTTGCACACTTTAGAAAGGAATAATGTATCTACCAGGAAAACAACCCAGATCTCCTGTCTCATGACCCAGGGCTCCTTCTACATAAATACTCAAAGAAAAAAGTGAATATTTATATATTTAAAAAGCAAAAACTTAAGCATTAAACCCTTAACTTGCAGTTATTTTTAAAATACCTCACAGTTTCTAGCATTCAATAGGCACCCAATAAAGATTGGGTGATTGAGGAAATCAATCAATACCAAGACAGTAGCTATGCCACTGCTACTAAAGTCTTAATATTCTAATATTGGATTTTGATACATAAGAAGATAGCATTTTGTTTAGTGTATATTAGGCTTCTGTTTCTTTGGTTGTTGTCTTTATATAGCAAATAATTCACATTGGTCAGATCCCTAAGGATACTTCTCAACAAAGAGAATTGAACCTCATTTTCCAGTAGAGGCTCATTTTCATCAAAATCACTTTACTTTTTGCTACCAAAAATGTTTTTGAGGCACTGTATACTGTTTAATAGCATATGAGGCCCAGAGAGATACCTCATTTTTAGTTCCTACTTTGGTTACCAATTTATTTTGCTTAGGTTCAGCAATTTCCCTGGCTATGAAATAGTAATACAGTGGTTGGAAAAGTACACCTGATTTCTAAGAATGAAAGGTGCACCTTGAGTCAAGAGAATTCAGAAAAGTTTCCAATAAACGCAAGACTAGCGTGCAAGAGAAAGATGTGCAAACGTGGCTAATTCTGATGTCTTTACAGTTTGCGTGATACGTGGTATTTTCTGCCCTCACATCCCTGTAGGCAGTACTGAGGAGCAGGGGCAGGCGGGTGGCATGCAGTGGCTGGTGGAAGCCAGTGGGCAGGAGTCGTCCACACAGGAGTCCATGAGCCTTTGGAGCCAAACTGGGAGCCCCTCTGTAGTGTTAGGTGTATGAGAGTAATGCCTTTGCCTCGGTCCTGGCGGTGCCCCCCATGAATTCATGTTTTCTCCCCTCAGATGAGCTTCAAGACAACGACAGCATCTGTGACAGTGGCGTGGAGACATCCTTCCACAAACTCAGCTTTACAGAGTCTCTGACCAGCGGCAGCTCATTGCTAACTCTTAACAAAATGTCCCATGACTACAGGCAGGAAGGACCTATAGAAGGCAAAATTTAGCCCGCTGGCGAGTTCCCACGCAACGTAAACCAGAGCGCTAAAATTCCAGTGCATTGTCCAAAGGAAGGAAGGTAAAGTGCATCCAAAGGTGCTCAGAAGAAAACTGGCCGCCTGAATCATTCTTGATTTAATCCAAGGCCTTTTAAATTTGGCTTCCTTTCTTGGTTCTTAAATAAATTTTAGCTTGGTTTACCTACAGATAGTATCTAGCGATCACAGCGCTCAGCTGAGCTGGTGCATCGTTGAGGGTGAGGTAGACTATTGAGCTTTACCGGCTGCTCCTGGATTACAGCTGCTTTCTGTTGTCATTGCTGCCGTCCCTCTGCCGTTTCCCACCATCATTAAAAGTTATCACTGTCCCCACCTGGTATTCTTTCTAGCCGTCCACAGCATGGCTAGATATTCACATTAAAGATTAAGAAAAGGGATTTTTTAAAATGATAGTACTTTGCGTGCAATAAAAAAGGCTTATTGCTTTTTCTCTGTGATTTGAAAAATAAAAAACATGTACTTGTCAATATTTAAACATAATTACAATCAGTGCTGAAAATGGTATTTCCCCCCTTTTCTGCATTTTGCTATTGTAAATATGTTTTTTAGATCAAATACTTCAAAGGAAAAAATGTTGGATTTATAAATGCTATTTTTTATTTTACTTTTATAATAAAAGGAAAAGCAAATTGATGACCTCACCTTATTTGATCTCTGCGAATACTTGTCTAAGATGATTCCTTGTAATCATGGGATCATTCCATAACCTGTTTATCATATTCACATTCCCCGTTAGAGTTTTTTTTTTTTTTTGATCTAGAACTGAACAAAAAAAGTTATCAAAAGAAACGTGTTTTAACCTAAGATAAAAGCTTTGGGTTTGTCAAATCCTGGCCCGGCTCATCTCATCTAGACTGTACTGCCTTGCCTTCCTCCGTTGCACGCAACGCTCTACCTCTTCAGTGTCTTCTCCATGCCTTTGTGATGCATAAAGTATTGAAATTTCAACATACCTGCAGGCCTCAGACAAGGAGCCTTTTAGCATGAAGCTTTGCTGATCTGCTCTTCACTCAAAGGGTTGCAGACAAGGAGGAGGGAAAATCCAATGAGGTGCCATGGTGAACACTGTGATGTGCAACCAAAATCTCTCTTGAACAAAGTCTTTGTTGGCCACCTGGCTCTGAGAGTGCACTCTAGCTGCCAGCTACTTTGGGGACTGCCTCCACTACCAAGAGCTACCTCCCACAAGGCCATGCCATTGCCATGTGGCCCCCATGCAACAACTGATCGATGTGGGCGAAGAAAGTCCCATCCAGCTCGAGACAATGCTGAAGGGCTGTCTGAGCTCCAGAGCTCCCAGTGAGGCTGGGTGAGGTCATACTGTGCTCATCTTTCCCTCTGCCCAGTCCTGCTTCTTTCCCCCCGCTTCCACAGCTGTTGATCTCCAGGGAACTCCCTAATAAACATCCTGCACACGAATCTCCATCTCAGAGTCGGCTTCCAGAGAGCCCAGCCTGCTCAAGGGGTTGGGAATCATGCCAAACAATTTGCACAACATGTTAAGTCATTTAATCTTGAAAAAACCCAGTGAGGATGTAGAATTATCACCAATTTGTAGAGAAGAAAATTGAGCCTTAAAGAGTTCAAGCAGGCCATGGCTAAGCTGCTTCTGAGTTTATCCCAGCTCTGTCTAGCTCCAGAGCTCATGGGCTGGAAGATTATCTTGGTAGGATAAGAAGGAAGATAAATATATTGAGTGCAGAAGTATACCCCACAGTATATAGCAATTTAGTATATATAATAAAGTAAAATTTCAAATCAATGAGGAAAAGATTATTTAGTAAATAGGTGTTCCAACTGGTTAATCATTTGGAAAAAAATCAGTCTGAACCCCCACCTCCCTCCTTTCATAAAAATAATTTCCAAATGTATCAAAAATTAAATAATAGAAATACTAGACATCATGGATGAATAATCTTGACGTAGGGAATGCCTTTCTAAGCAAAACTTTATTCCATGATATAAAAACAGTTTAGGTTTTTCATTTTACAGCATGTCCCAAATAAAGGGAATATTTTTTTGAAGAAAATTCTATTTCTGTTTTCTATTACATTGCCATTTCTCCCCCCGCCCACCCCAATTATTTCAGTTTTTGAAAACTAAGTAAAAGAATACCGGCCTGACTTTCCTTAATCTCAAACAAGCAGCCCATGCCTCAGTTCCTTCGCCAGTTCCTCCCTGTGGCAAACTGTTATACACCAGGGTCCTCTTTCTTACAGTGTGATGCTGATACTCCTCCCACTGAGGGGAGGGGCCTACGTCCCTTTCCTATGAATCTGGGGGGACTTGTGACAAGGGTGGAAGTAATGCTAAGTGACTTCCAAGTTTAGGTCATGAAGTATAATATGCCCAGTCCACCTGATCCCTCCCTGCTAGAACCCAGTTACCATGATTTAGTGGAGCCAAGAGGCCACAAAGGGAAGCTGAGTGCAGGTGTTCAGCCAACAGCCTTGATAGAGGTCCCAGCCAATGCCAGCATCAATGGTTAGACGCGTAAGAGCACGAAGCCTTCAGACGATTCCAGCCCCCAGCTGTTGAGTCACCCCTTTCTACCCTTCAAGCTGTCTCAGCTGATGCTGCCCAGAATAGACAAGCAGTTCTGCTGAGCCCTGTCCAAATAACAGACTGAGGAGCAAATTAAAGAATGGTGGATGTTTTAAGCCCTTGGTGGGGAGTGAATTGTTACACTCTCTAGGTCTCCAACCAGAATTTCACTTAAAGAGAAGCTGACTTGAGAAGAAACAACTAAGCAATTTGTGTTGAAATTAAAAACAACACTCCCCTTCTTTAATAAGAAGGCCTGTTTCTCCTCGGTTACAGAAATTTACTCTTCCTCTTGGATTTCAGTGCTGGCCTGAACCCCCTGCACGGTGCTGGAGCCTGAAGTCTGCCAGTGCTGTCTGGGTCTCTGGAAGGAGTGTCTTTCATATTGTACCAGCAGATGGGGATAAATGCCAAAAGGAATGCAGGCGATCAGGTGGAAGGCTACAATGGGCCTGAAATAAACCTTCCCAGAAAGCTTGTCTCTCAGTAGGCGACCATTTAAAAATAGCTTCCTCAGAACTTTGGTCATCTTTTGAGGTTTCTATATTCTGCAGGCATAACCCGGATTTTTTCAGGACTGGCAGTCTCTTTTTCAGCAGAATTGAGCCCTGCTGCTGCTCATGTACCCACCTGTGTCCCCTACAGTGGTTGTAGGCAGCACAGGCGTTCCCAGTCACCAGCATGGAGTGCAGCCCCACTAACTGGACCTTGCACATTTTAGCAGGAGGAAGGAGGAGCTGGATCTGAGCATTTAGTACATACCAGCCCCTTGCATCAATGTTTTATTTTTTTTCTTTTTCTTTTTCTTTTTTTTCTGCAGCTGGCTGGTACAAGAATCAAACCCTTGACTTTGGTGTTCTAACACCGTGCTCTAACCAATTGAGCCAACTTGCCAGCCCCTGGATCAATGATTTCTAATGATAATTCTCAATACATCTCTATGTGGTATATATTTAACCCCAATTTACAGTAAAAAACAGATGATCGAAAGTTTAAATAACTCACTTTGGATTAAGATTCTGGCCTATCTGGCTTCACAGACTATTCATTAATGATATACGAAGTCTTTTGAAGAAAAGATGCTATATTTAAAAGAGAAAGAATAAATGCATACAGATGTGTACAAAGATGATGGAGTCATAGTTTACCCAACCACATGCAAAATGAACCCAGGGTATCCCAAAAAGGACATATTGCTGGGTTAAAAATGACTTAATTTTCTCCCTCATATCAAGCAAAGATGCTTAAATATGAATTATTCATGGATGGCAGGTTGCTACATCTCTTTATCTTTCCTATTTTGTGCTTTTTGGGGGGATTTTCTTTCTAGTCTGTCTTTCCCCAGGTAATGTATGTGGAAGGCACAGGCATCAAGAAAGGATGAAACTAAAACTTTATTTTCTTTAAGGTAACAGAGCTTAGGGTTGTATGAGATCTTAAAGATCACCTACCTAGACAAATCATCCAAGTTTTTATAAACACCTACAGTACGAGAGCATCGTCTCCCTACTGTCCTTACTATGGCAGCTGCTTCATGTAAATACCAATCCAGGAGACTGTAGGTTCCTGGCCATTGGTTAGGAAACCAAATTGGTTAGTTTGTTGTTCAGGAGCTTGAAATTAAATGGATGCCACTCCATTTATGAAATTCCATTTCATTACAACCCCGATAGCCTTCTTCCATTACCCTGGACAAATGAAGAGTGGCACAAATTGTTCAAGCTTCTAAGATGAGAGGGAGGAAGGGGTTAAGATAGCATCTTCTCACTTCCATCAGTTAGTTAGCTTTTTCATGTTGATACCTCTTTCCAAAATAATTATTTCATCGATATGTTACAACAACCTTCAAGGAACAAAGATATTTATTCAATCAAGATTTCTTGACCGTCTGCTGAGTGCCAGTCAATATGGTGAGTGGACATCATTCAGTATCTCGTATTACTTGCTCAAAAACCTGTAAGATAAGGATTTTGTCCTTGCTTTATAGGTGAGGAAACTGTGGCACACATAAAGCATTAAATGCAGGATCTCCTGACTCCAGTAAAGTGTTTTTAATAAACCACACTTGTAGAGGGGTCAGGGATGAATAGAGTTTCTCTCTTCCAGTTAGTCTTGCAGGGATCCAGGCTGACTGTCATTCTTTGTCCAACACTTGGCTCTCAAGGTCTTGTTGGGGGTGATGGTCCCAACTGGAAAGGGAAAAGAGCTTAGAGGAGTATGTCTGGGAGTTGTGAATGTGTCACTTTCTCTCACTTTGCACTGGAGAAAAAGTTTAGTCTATGGCCACACTAAGAGCAGGGGGGCTAGAGGGATGGTCTACTTTTGTTCCCAGTATTAAGAGGGCTGTTGATTTTGGTGAACAGGTCACAGTCTCTGGCAAAGACCGTGATTCCTTCCCTGAGAGAGGCTGGACTTTAAGGTTCATCCTAGTTTCAACTTGTATGAATCACTTTGGAAGTCAACTGCAATCATGGTAAAATGCCATCACCAAGGCAAATCCATTTGCCAGGTTTAAGAATGGAGGATGCACTGTAAGGACAAAGTCACAGTTTATCTTAAGGAAATCCTCAGAGATGGTTGAGGGTATGAGGGAAGGTAGGATGGGGGGAGAGTTACAGCAGCAAAGTCATGTTGTCCCTGCACCAACTCACGGAGATTCCTGCTTGCCAACCTCTGTGCTCTGTGCCTCCTTAAACAATGCACGAGAGATCATAGGCTTGTAGATAGATGCCAGGGTTAATCATCTCAAGAGGCCATGGCCCTTAAGGATTCCAGTCAAAAGAAAGGAGCAAGCAAGTTCATCTTTCTCATGATCTGCAGAGAACTGGTAGGACTTTTACTCCCATTTTCTCGAATGAGAAAGGTGTAAGAGTTGGTTCTTCGGGAAATATTTTCTTCAGGCCAGAAGCTTAGCAGACGAAACAGGATTCTAGAAACTCCTTCTGGCATTCCTTCTTGGGATCCAGGAAGCAAAGTTGGTGCTGGAGATGGTCAGATGCAGCCTTGGGGAATATGGTAGGAGGCGTCCAATCAGGAAAGGTTGTTAAGTTGAGGCCAGATATTCGACAACAACCAGGTTGTTAGGTCTGTTCTCCGGCAAAAAAAAGATAGATATTTTATTTTTTTCAAAACTGTCTTGCAGTTCCCCTTCCCTTTCCTAAAGCAATAGTGCACAGCTTAAGTTATTTTTAGCTTTAAAAATTTGAATGAAAAACTTTTATGGATTTTTTTCTTTTGCAGCACACCTGTTTATCACCTTATTCAAGTGCACATGTTCCTTTATGCTTTTGAAATACACTTCTTTTTGTAATTTTGAAAAAAAAAATGTTTTGCAAAAAACTTTTAATGTAAATGCTTTTGTTTACAAAATAATTTCAAGTATTTACTCTCATAAAAATCCAAGAGGTAAACAGGGAGGGGTTTTGATTCCTGCCCTTTTCCACAGAAGGACAGAGATGCTGATGTGCCCAAGGTCCCTGGTCTAGTGTAAAGAGCTAGGGCTGAGCCAGCGCTGGACCAGGACTCAGTCTTCAGCCCCCATCCTTTGCTCTTCGGCCTCACTCTACAGCCGATCTCAGAGCGCATGGCTGCTCAGAAGGGGCAGGTCACCCAGACAGGCCCAAGAGAGGGAAGGGGAAGCTTGCCAGCTAGGGGCACTGAAGGCTGGCCAAGCAGCAAGAACCCAGCATTCCATCCACAGCAGATTCAGCTTCAGACACATGGCGCTCGGCACTTGTCCCCTGAACAGACCCAGGGAGTGCCCAAAATTCCATGCTGGTTTTCCTCCTCCTACCCAGTCTCCTTCCAGCCCCATTTCTTTTGCTTTGGGGCTCTCAGGAGCTTTTTCTTAACACCTTGCCTAGTTCTGCTGTTTCTTTGTGCCCTTCCTCTTCTCCCAACAATTCAAGCCAGGGCTTCCAAAAAGCTATCCATGGGCCACCCATGTTAATGCAGAATCCTCTCAGCTGAAGCAGAGCCTGGCCCCAAGGGGCCAAAAGTACCAAAATGGCATCCCTGATGAAGATCTATCACAGCTCCACAGGTAGGTACTGCCATTGGAGCAGGGCTGCCAAAAAGAAACATTCCTGTTCTCTTCATTAAAGTTAGTCCCCCAGCCCTGGCACCTCTCCCATCACTGCCTGAGACCACTGCCTGGGGTCACCTCCCTCAACAGATGGGTACAGTACATGCTCAGGGAGTATTTACATGCTCGTGGATGAGTGAACCACTCAGTCCGATACAAAAGCAGTCTTTAGCATTCTTCTCCATCCCAGTTCTGATCTGGAAGGTCAAAACCACCATTTGGCCATGCCTTCCTTACTGCCTGGCCAAATGCACATCTCGGATGATGAACAACAGCATATGCACACAGTGTGTGGGCCAGGAACCATCTTGGTTCTGAAATGCAAAAGGAGTATAGTCTTAAGGCTTCAAAGAAGAGAGAGTTTGTGGGCAGCAGGTGACCTGCATGACCATCCCCTCAGGAAAGGCCATGCTTGGCCAGGAAACACTCCTCCACCACCCCCTGTTCCTCAGCAGAATGCTGTCCATTCCTCAAATCATGACACAACTCACAGTGTGGGTCCTTTACTGATTGCTTTGTTACTGTGCCCTACTCATCTGACTTCTCCCCCATCAACCATCTATCCTGGAGGCGTTGTGCCAAGTTTTCATAGATCCATAGTAACTAAATTTGAATTAAACATCATTCAGAGGCCACCCTTTTGCCAAAGCAGCAACGATGGATGGCAATGAAAACCGAAAGGCAGAGAGCAGAAAAAGTTACTCTGTGGATCTGAACCTTGTGATCCAGCCACACTAGTGCCCAGCCTGTTAGCCCTGGAGCCTGGGAGGAAACGAGCTCAGTGAACTGGGTGCTCTCCTGGTTCCTTCCCGCTCCTTCCTCCCGCCCCGCCCCCACTCTTCGCTTTCTCTCTCTCCGTTTCACTTTCTCTCCCTTCCACTTTCTCCCTCATCCTTTCTCTCCCTTTCTCTTTCTCTTTCTGTCTCTCCCTTTCTTTATCCCCCTCCACCCCTTCCCTCTTCCCTCTCTCTTTCTTTCCTTCTTTAAAGTCATTTCAGATTCATGCACTCCAGGGTACAGGCATCCAGCTTTCTGAAGCCAGAAATGTGAGGGGATGGGGGAAGGCCCTGCGAGCTCTTCCTCAGACTCCTCTCCCCGCTGCCCGCCCGAGGGTGGCTGACGGTACTCTGACCCCTGTGCTCAGGGGAAGCCTCCTTCAAGCCAGCAGCCTGGCCCTGGCACTGCCCTCCACCCACCACCAGCCTCATTTCCTGGGCACAAATGGCCTCTGCTGGGAGAAGCAGGACTTTGCACAGTCACCCAACAGGTGGCATGCTTCTTGCTACTCGACTCTTTGCTTTGTTAAAATTGGAAAGAGCCCTTTAAAAAAAACAAATTAGAAACTTCTTCAGCTTTCTGCCTGAATTTCTCTCTCAGCTCAGGTCATGGCACCTGATGATTATTTTCCCTTAGTAGAGAAGCCAAAACTGCTCTTTCACTTTTGGCAAGGGGAATATGAGACCCTGAGGTGTGATCATTCCAGCCACAGCCAGCCATGTCCTTTGAGGAATAATCACCAAGAGCCAGCATTTACTCCTGGCCTGTCCTGTAAAGGCATCATACATCTTTGTCTTATTTAGTCCTTCCAATGATGCTATGAGACAGTGATCGCAAGTAACCTCATCTTAAAGATAAGAAAATTGAGGTTTAGAGGTTAAGTGATTGTTCCAATGCCAGTGTGTGTTAGAGCCAAAATATTGGAGGTTCAATATCACAGCATGAAAGAAAAACAAAAACAAAAACAAAAAATCAGAGCATGAGCCCATGGCCACTGCACTATATATAGCCTTCGTGGGTACACACGCACACACACACACGCACACACACACACACACGCACGCACGCACGCACACACACACACAAATTTGGATCTCTGACAAGGCAAAATCTCATTGATTGTAAGTTGACTACTTAAAAATCTTTTAGTTCAACTACCAAAAATGGGGCTAGGGAAGTATACTAATCACCCCACTTTGGCTTAGGATCTCATTATAGAAGAGCAGGGATCCTTTCTTCACCCACCTTGGCAAGTCATGCCCCAACAGCCTTTCTCACTAGAGAAACCACTGCCACTGAGGCACCAAGTGCACGGAAGTGGGTGACCAGGGGTCCCTCAGCTGAGAAGAAACCTGGCCACCACACTGCCTTCTGCAAGGCCCAGGTATGTCTGACCTCAAAGTCCATGTCTTTATCTCTGAGGATGCTTTTGGTTATAAAGTAAGAATTCCTATGAGTGGATTAAACAAATAGGGCTTTTAAAAATTATCATTACAAGAAGTTCAGAGATAGGTAGACTTATATTTTATGTAAAATTTTCCGCTTCTAAATGTTAGCACAAATTCGATTTTTAAAAACATGGTGTGGGCCATTATCTGCTGGTCAATTATAATCTGTGTGTGACCTGACCCATACTTTCTACAACTGCATCTTCAGGATGACCTGGCTGCCTGCCCACCTCCCCAGGCTTGCTCTCATGGCTTAACACAGCAGCAGTGATAATTATAGTAGCTCACATTTGCTGACTCATTACTGTGTGCTATCAGTATGTATGCATCATCTCATTTAGTCCTCACATTTAACCTACGAGGTGGGAACTATTATTACCCCCATGTTAAAAGATTAAGAAACTAAGGCACAAAAAGGCTCAGTAACTTGTATCCAACATCAAACAGCCCATTCGTGGTAGATCTGGGACTCAAACCCAAGTGTGTCTGATTTCAAAGCCCATGCCTTTAATTTTTGTATCAATTAAGATGCTTTGGGTTATAAAATTAGAATACTTAACTATAAGTAGATTAAACAAATAAGGCCTTAAGACCAAAGTGAGATGGTTACAGGGTTAGTGTAGCAGCTCAACATCAGTGACAGCCCCTGTGTGTCGGCAATGTTTCTTCCAGGGCACAAAACATCTGCAGCAGCTCCAAGTATCGGGTCCTCAAACGGTAGCTCCTCAACTTCACCCACAGCAGAGGGTTTCACCTCAGGTCTCTCTCTTCTTAGGCAGGAAGATCTTCCCCAGAAACTCCACATTAAGTGTCAATTTACGTTTCACTCGCCAGTCTTGTGTCACATGCCTAACCCTATACCGATCACTGGCAAAAAGGAGTTGGCTTAGTACATCAAATGATGATTCAGTCCCTGAGGCTGGACACAGCCACCTCTACTAGCAGAGGAAAGGAGGATCTGGCTGTTGGGCGAGCAGCCAGGAGTGTCTGCTCCAACTACTGGGAATGTGTGGATTGTCTCCCAGGACACAGTAAATTTTACAAAAGCCATAATAAGTAACAATAACAGAATAAGGACAGGAGGGTTATTCCCACATATGTTATGAGGCATGAGTAAGTTCTCATTTTCAAACAGAAATGTCCATGATCCAGAATGTCCCATTTCCCGGGAGTTCTAGGTATCTTAGGTGATTTGTACTCTTAGTCATTTGTACTCACTCACTGCATAGCATGATAAGCACAGGGGGAGCCCAATAAATCTTATTTAAAGACTGAGACTGATCAAGGAGTTAAGCTGCATTATTATTGCAAACTTTTCTTTCCTGGCAGGATTCAGTAACCCATATCTACAGAAATAAGGAGAGATGCTTATAAAATACGAAAGTGATGCAATGCCCTTAACTTGTGAAGCCCACTCACTGTTCGCCCCTATTCAAGGGCCCAAAAATGTCTTGCTTGGCAGGTTAGTCCACTCTCAGCTTGTAAATCACAAGCTCAGAGCCTAGCCTAGCTGACCAGCCGATCTTGTGCTTTTTCTTCCTTATTTACTTATGTATTAATTACAATGCAGGTCTTAAGAGTCATTTCTCAACTGAAAATTTTTTTCATTTATTATTTAACATAAACTTTCCAAAAACCTTTTCTAAAGTGTTGAACAAGATGACCTCATTGAATTCTCTCCCCATCACTGTCACCTTATAGGACTTACCACCAGCTGAAATTGCCTTATTTGTTTAGTTGCTTAATGTCTGTCTCCCCTCCCCTACATGGATGACCCATAAGAACAGGGATTTGTCTACATCTTTCATTGTCAAACCCCCGATGACAAGAACAGTACCTGCCCAGAGTGGCCCACAATAAATGCTGGATAAGTGAATGAATAAATCCTTAAGTTGAACAGTGTTTAAGGTCAAATATAAATGTCTTAATACTAGTTTTGTCTGTCACTTTTAGGGTTTTGTACCTCGCTCTGGTTCATACCTCTAAGAAATCAATCAGAAAATGAGAATTTCCCCATTCAGTTGGAAGTATTACTAAGTGCCCTTTCTGCAAAACCCTTTTAATTTCATCTGCTTATTTAATTGATAAGATTACATTCAATCAAGGCAGACTGAGGGAATATTTTCAGATGCTTTGAATTTCCTGCACAATGCCTACTTGTTTTTCTTCCTGGATCTTATCAAACTGGGAAATGTTTCCTATCTGAGTACCAGAGATAGCCTGAGAAAGTACCGTCTAAGGTCTTTGTCACTTTAGGGATCTTTGGGAACTATATCTTTATTTCTCCTGCACTCCACTTCACCTTCATTTAGAAAATCTTTTTATTTTCCAGCTGACTTCTCATGGTTTGAAAATGTCTCACAATGAAAAGTCAAGAAAGGGGAAAAAAAGAGAAAGAATAAGAAGAGTTACAGTGAATGCCAATGAGAAAATTACCATTTTTATTGTTCTCTCTGTTCTGCAATGGGAAGATATAATCCCGTGAACTGACTTCTCTTCATCCCACTCTCTCTGGAATGTGCTTTGCAAGAGTGTGGCGGTGGGACCTCATCCTGGTCTTTTTATCCTCACTATTGTTTGCGCAACTAGTAACAGAAAAATCTTCTCAGAAACCCAGAGCCAAGTAAGTACATCAAACTTTATTCTAGTAAATGTGGCAAGATAAATCCATTAAAATGGTAGAAATGACTAACCACAGTGCCACACATGAACTCTCCTTTTATAAGTTGTTGTCAGCATATATTTATGTCCACTCATTAATGTATTCTTCCTTTACAAGTTATTGTTTTCTGAAATCTTGTTCAGAAAGAGATTGCCTATAACAATTTACATTTGTCTACGTATTGGTTCATTTTCTGTTGCTTATGGCAGAATACCTGAAACGAGGTTATTCATAAAGGAATTAAATTTATTTCTTACAGTTCTGGAGGCTGGAAAGTCCACCATCCAGGGGTGCTTCTGGTGAGGGCCTTCTTCTTAGTGGGAACTGTCTAAAGAATCCCGTGGTGACCAGGGTGTCACATGACAAATACGGGCTGAGCAAGAGAGCTAACACTCTCACTCACTGTCTTTATAAAGCCATCACGACCATATCCATTACTCCAAAAATGGATCAATCTATTTATGAGAGTACAGTCCTCACAATCTAATCACCTTGGCAGGCTGGTTAGCTCAGTCAGTCAGAGCACAGTGTTATAACACCGAGGTCGGGGTTCAGATCCCCGAGCCAGCCAGCTGCCCCCCACCAAAAGAAAAAAAAAGCCCTGTGAAGTAGTGATAACAATGATCATTCCCATTTTTTAAAAATAAAAATAAATAATAAAAGCCCCACCTTGCAATTACCCTAATAGAATTTCCCACCCTCTTAACACTTATGATGGAGAGCAAGTTTCCAATACATGACACACATATTTGTATTTGGGGCTGTATTTGAGGTGACACATCTCACCCACAGCAGTTTATATTTGCTTCATTTTTACTATCATGTCATGTACTAATTGGGTGATAATGATTATGATGTTAAAAGTACAATCGTTTACTTAGCATTATTTTGGTCCAGACTCTGTTTAGTCCTCACAACTACCTTTGAAAATGAGGAATTATCATCTCCATTTTACAGACGAGGAAACTAAAGTTTATAAGGTCACGTGCCCAAGGTCACACAGTTAATAAGCCTCAAAACTTGGATTTGAATCCAGAGAACTGTGGCTGGAAGCCCTGCCTTCTCCAGTATACCAGGCTTAGGCCCCAGGATGACGCTTCCATTTACAGAGCACTCGCCAAGTGCCCCCACACAGGGCTGAGCCCTTTAGCTAAATTATTTATTCTTCAAAACAAACTTACAAGGTGGGTATTATTCCCATTTCACCACAAGAAAACTGAACATAGAAGTTAAATAACTTGGGGCCGGCCCGGTGGCGCACTGGATAAGTGCGCCGCTTGGGAAGCACGGCAGCGCTCCCGCCCGAGGGTTCGGATCCCACATACAGACCAGTTCCCGCTCACTGGCTGAGCGAGGCGCGGGGGCAACACCGAGGGTTGCAATCCCGTTGCCAGTCCCCGGTCCGGCGCG